>NC_060077.1:54412901-54717333 GCF_922984935.1 Meles meles
GAACTTAACAATACTGCTGGTCTTTTCACTGTAACTACCCCACAACAGGATGCATGTGGGTTTTGATGTTTATTTGTTTGTGAGTGTCTTTCAGGACCAGATGATCAACAGTCAACCTCCAGCTTCTCTTCTGTTAAGACCTGAAAGACTGAAGTGATTCCCATGTCATGCCTTCCTGTTTCCTAAAGGTTGTTTTTGGTGCATAGGAAACTCTAATGTAAACTCTTACCCTACATTCAGCAGAAGTTCAGTTAATTCACAATAAGCCTTGTCCCCCTCCCACCCTTCCTCTCTGTCTCTATATCTTAAATGCTGCCTCAGGCCAACAGGAACAGCCTCTTGCCTTCAGGCTCCTAAGCCATAAGTCAGATATGAGTATGCCTCCCCAGATCCAAAGGATATATATTATGCTCTTCTATTTACCCCATGGAAACCCAACCTCTCTTTTTTTTTAAAGATTTTATTTATTTATTTGACAGACAGAGATCACGAGTAGGCAGAGAGGCAGGCAGAGAGAGAGGAAGGGAAGCAGGCTCCCTGCTGAGCAGAGAGCCCCATGCAGGGCTCCATCCCAGGACCCTAGGATCATGACCCAAGCCGAAGGCAGAGGCTTTAACCCACTGAGCCACCCAGGCACCCCGAAACCCAACCTCTTATCTTGAAAAGAAGAGCATCCTACCTATTCCCCTTGTTTTTGTTAGAAGGTTGGATAAGGAAGTGTTAGAGAACACTTTTTCAGACAATCTTCTTTACAAATTCTCTTTCCCCCTAGTTTCCAATATTTAATATGGGTGTGACTGAGCCATCCTCAGGCTCTGCGGGTCCTTGAGTTATACTTTCTGTTGTGATTTTGTCTATAATACAATTTAATTATAAATATATTATTAAAATCTGGACACGTGGGTCACTCAGTCAGTCAAACATCTGACTTCGGCTCACGTCATGATCTCAGGGTCCTGGGATTGAGCACTATCATTGGCTTCCCGCTTGGTGGGGAGTCTGGTTGTCCCTCTTCCTCTGCCCCTGTCTATGCATTTTTTCTCTCTCTCTCTCAAATAAATAAATAAAATCTTTTTAAAAAATAAAAATATCTATGACATGGGCCCATGTGATATATAAACATTCATCAATGAAGATGTAGAATAATGAGTACAAAAAGAGAACTTACATTTTTGCTAACTGTGCAATCACAGAATGTGAATACTAAACGTAGTATTCAGCACCATCTTTCCCTCTTCAGATCCTCCAGCCCATACATTCATTATCTTTTCATATCTTTTTTTGCCAAACACAGCCATTCCTTGTAAGTTTCATATCTTCCCTCAAAAGAAAAAGCTAGCAATACTATTATTTTACAGAATGTTCTGACTTTTTGGAAAATGTTCATTTAAAAACAATACATACCTTCTTACCTCTAAATTGCCCTAATACCATGTATTGAATTCTAGTTTTATCATTTATACATGATGCTATCAACCATCCTACTTCCCATGGATGCTGAACCTAGACCCAGCAGGGAACGGGGGAAAAAATTTGAGGAAGTTATCCCAAGTATTGAGACCCTGTATTGTTCCCTGGGGCTACAATAAACAAAGTACCACAAAATGTGTGGCTTGAAATATCAGAAATGTATTCTCTCCGTTCTACAACCTAGAAACCTGAAATCGAAGTGTCGGCAGGGCCACGCTCCCTCTGAAGGCTCTAGGGTGACGTTATTGGCGTCTTCTAGCTTAGAGTGGTTGCTGGCAATCCTTGATGTTCCTTGTTTGATTGATACATCACACCAACCTCTCCAGGTCTTCACATGACCTTTTCTTTGTCTCCATCCAAATCTTCCTCTTGTTAAAAGACCACCAGATATACTGGATTTAGGACCCACCCTATTTCAGTATGACCTCATCTTAACTTGATTACATTAACAAAGACCCTATTTACAAATAAGATTACATTCTGAGGTTCGGAGTAGACAAATTTTTGGGGGGTGTGGGGAGGAACTACTCAAACCAGTGCATCTTTGAGGCATAGAGACATAGATAAAGACCCCACCTGCCAGGGCCTAAGGACAGCATCTGGACATAAGACAATGAGTTGCATAAAGGAATTTGGGGTATTTCCCTTATTAATGTGATCTGATACATATTCACTTTGAAGTTTCACATCTATTTTACCTTTTGCTGTACTCAAAACATCAAATTAAATATTGTGTTAAAAGCATATATGTTCAGCCAATAGTGAACTTTCAATCATGTCAGGAAGTCTGTATAAAATAACTAGGAAGTAAATATATAAGCTACAACAAATAATATAGCCAAGTAATATTAAAAAATGTTGTAACAACAACATATGACAATATATGCCTTGCAGTTAAGGTAGCAGCTGATGGTTGTACCACTGTGAATATGAAAAACCACTTTCATTTTAAAAGGGTGAATTTTATGATACATGAATTTCATCTCAACAAAGCTCTCTTTAAAAACGGTGGAAGAATCATTCTGAGATGAGATTAACTGAAGCCCACCTTTTGAAGTTAAGTCCACTTTAAGATGTCTTCAAGAAATTGAAAAGTGTAAATTGGAATTTGTAAATTAGTTTTTAAAATATCTATATCCTAAGGACTGTGTGTGTGCATGCATGCATGTGCACACTTGAAATTCTTTTTTTTATGAATAAGTATCATATCTGAAAGGCTATTATTTGATTTCATACAAATACTGACATAAACTATTATAAATTAATTAAAATAACAACTCTCAACTTACATACTATCATAGGCTGATGGGAGACCAAGAATCTTCACGTTATCAAAGTTCAGCAGCCTAATTCTTCATAGGACACTGGACTGAAACAATATTTTGTGTCCATCAAGAAAACATTCCTAACTAGTTGAGGAGAGATACAGGTAGGGTAGAGAGGGCATTGTTATTAGCTTGTAATCTTATTTAACATCTGTATTAATCATTGAGTAGGGAAAGAGATGCAAGGTAATGAAACTTAAATCACAATAAATTGTCAAGTGTTTTAACACCAATTAGTACAGAAATGATAAAAAGAGACCTTCAGTGATTAAAGGGCAGCCACAAAATGAGATCCAACTTGGAAAGCATAATATGGTTGGCAAGTAGCCCTTGGGAATAAAAACAAAAATGTGTAATTGTTTTTAAGGTCACCATTCTAATGATACATGAAGGATATTCAGTGAAAGTGAAACTCAGTGAAATCCTTACTTTTTCCATTATTGATTTCAATGTCAGTTTTTGTATTTTAATTTGGTTTCACTTTCAGTTTTTAAGTAGAACATCTTTTCTTACTAGATAGATTTTGAAATTCATTGTCAGAAGTCTGCTTCTGGATTCATATTTTTCTTGCATGTGTTAAAAATTTGAAGATGGTAGGGAAAGAAAATGAAAAGGTTAAAAAAAAGAAGAAATTTAAGAAGGATTCTTAAGTAAGTCATTCATTGACCCTTGTATAGAAATTAAAATTAAAAAATGTGTAAATATTCAATAAAATCTTTGGACTCAATTTGTCCTGCAATGGATTGTTTATTTTGTTTTGTTTTGTTTTGTTTTATCAGAGATATCTCAGGAAATGAGCTTTTATTAGTTTACTAACCAACTCCTAATGGTTTTGCAATCTACTCAGAGTGGATCTAGATGTGAAAGTTTAATATAACATCTTCAGTTAATAAAAACAATGCTAATTATTTGACATAGAGAGAGCATAATAAATGTAAGCCATAACAGGAACATTTGAGCCAACAGTATCTCACAAGATGTGAAAAATAAAACAGCAGTCCTACAGTGGAGTTACTTATGCTAAGCCTCCCAGTTACCAAACCAAGACTTAATTTAATTTATAGTTTCGGCTCTCCCAGAAATGGAATCTTAAACCAGTCAGTTAGAAGCTACATAATCAGCACTGGTGAGGTAATCTGTCTGATAAATCCCTGAGTGCCCTACAGGAAAGTGACCTTTCCACAACAAATCCACTTTTTGTTAGTATAACTTGCTAGCTTGGCTCCTTTCTGCCTATGAAGGTATTATTTTATACCACTCTTCAGAGTTCTAACTGCTAGATGGGATGCTGCCAGATTCGCAAATTGTTGCATAAAGCCAATAAGATCTTTAAAACTTACTCAGTTGAATTATTTTTTTTTAACACTGACAACTCTTACAATATGTGAAGAATGAGTACCTTTTCATGCACTCATTTCAATGTGATTTTAATCATTAGCCTTTGGAAGGGCTTCACATATTAAACTTTATACTTTTATCACATATTTTGCCATAAGCATATAAAGAAAAAGAGCTAGTTTCAAGACAGAACTTGCATTTCCATGCCAAAAATATTATCTCTGTAGTCAACAATTTCATGCCTTACATGTCTGAGATGACAAGCCTCAAGAGTAACTTTTAAATACACAATGATAAAACTTAACACGTATATGATATGTGCCATTTTTTCACATCTGAATATCTTATATTTGGTAGTTATGGAAAATTTGCATCTTTGTAAAAATTGTAAAGTAATTATTTCATCTTCAGCATATAGACTCCTTTAGAAATCTTAAAATAGTATTTTTATAGGAAGAGAATTACAATGTTAAGAATAAAATAAATTTTTCTTATACTAATCAATTTCAAGAATATTCATATTTGACTGCTTTGCACAAAACATTAATTACTTTTAAAATTGAGAATAATTTCACTAGCACCAAATATGCCCCAATAAATCACCCAAGTGTTTGAAAGAGGAGAAGTTATTTTGAACTGTCTTACAGGAATCAGTTAAATTACTTTTGTAATTTAGAAAAACACAAAAGTACAGTGAATGTATGTTGTAAATTGAGTAACAGCTGCATCCAAAATCAGTCCACAGTGGGCCTGATTTACATCAGCTTCTGTATCCCCTGCATATGTTTACTCTGTATGGCCTCACTTTGAAGCTAATGACAGCATAAGAGCAAAGGAGAAATAAAATGAGAATAAGAAGCAGTGCATTTTTCAAAGACAACAGCAGATGGGTAATCTGTATTTATAGCCATTTACCCAAAAATACACCTGGCTACACAATGAATTTTATAAACTGAAATTATTTTTTGAATAATAATTTAACTTTGGATAATGTCTATTCTGCACTTTTCAGAAGCTTAAAACTTAATTTACACTTTTGTCCTAAGAAGGGATCAATCCCTTAGTGTCAATTATATCCGGGGGAAAAAAAAAAAAAGGGGAGGAGAATTGCCATGAAATAAAACAAAACAAAAAGAATGAACCGTTGTCAGGCAGAATTATGCTTTGGCCCTAAATTCTCATTTTGTCCCCTCATTCTATTTCCACAAGCATTCATTCAGTTTTGTCCATAATGACATCAAAATGTGTCTTAGCTTAATCTCTCTCTTTTTTAAAAAAAAGATTTTATTTATTTGACAGAGAGGGAACACATGCAGGGGGAGTGGGAGAGGGAGAAGCAGGCTTCCCGCCAAGCATGGAGCCCAATGTGAGGCTTGATCCCAGGCCCCTGAGATCATGACCTGAATCAAAGGCAGATATTTAACAACTGAGCCACCCAGGCTCCTTTTAATCTTTCTTTTTTTTTTTTTTATTGTAAGTTTATATCAGCTAATTCTAGAATTTGACTCCATTTTAGTTTCATGTGTGGTAAGATATTTATTAGTTTCATCTCTTCCCATAAGCACAGTTTAGGGTGAGTCCTGGCATCTCTCTACTTAATATCTAAAATGAGGATCCTGTCCTAGGCTCCTAAAAATGCCGAGTGCTGATCCCACAGCGGAAGTAGAGTGCTATTAGCATGGAGAAAAGGCATATTCAAGCCCCAAATTATGACCATCATTTTAGAGTAAATTCATTGTTTTCTCATGGGTCCCAAAAACTTTAGTAAAGTTTGAGATGAGAATAAATTCTCTAGAGTCACTGAAGACTGAAATTTTGTCAGGTTGTGTCCATCCTAATTCAAACACCAGAACTCTCACACAACCCCAGGTAGAGAGGCTACAACTGCTGGTCTTCTTCCTGCCATCAAAAAACAGATCACCTTAGTGTACTATCATATGAAGAGTTCCAAGCACCTAAATTTTTTTCTTCCAAGTTTGTATTTAAATTCCAGTTAGTTAACAAACATCGTCATATTACTTTCAGTGATTCATCACCTACACACAACACTCAGTGCTCACCACAACAAGAGCCCTCCCCAAAACCCATCACTCATTCGACCCATCCCCCCTCCCACCTCCTCTCCAGTAACCCCCAGCTTGTTCTCCATAGTCTGTTCCATGGTTTGCCTCTCTTTCTTTTCTCTCCCTATATTCATCTGTTTTGTTTCTTAAATTTCACTTATGGAGTGAAATCATATGGTAGTCTTTCTCTGACCTATTTTGCTCAGCATAATACTCTCTAGCTCCATCAACGTCATTGCAAATGGCAAGATTTCATTCTTCTTTATGACTGAGCAATATTCCATTGTGTATTATATCATGCCTTCTTTATCCATTCATTAGCCAATGGACATTTTGGCTCTCTTTATAATTTGGCTATTATTGACAATGCTACTATTGAACACTGAGGAGCATATGCCCCTTTGAATCTGCATTTTTGTATCCTTTAGGTAAATTCCTAGCAGTGCAATTGCTAGATTGTAGGGAAAACACCTTAATTTTATCTGAAGTCTATGACAAGGGATTTATTTTTTTCAGTGAATTCAAAAGATGAAGTAGTTTAAGTAAAAATTTGTTTGCAAGTTTAATGTAAGGATAATTAAACACTTATGCATGATGTAAGTAAAGTCAGAATAAAGATTCCACATTCAAAAGTTAGTAATGATTTTATAAAAATAAGAATAATAATTTTATTTATGGGTTAGCTGCTATATGCCAAGCACTGTACTCAATGTTGGATGCATTAAAATAATTAATGCTAAAATCTTGCACACAGCAAGTCCACTGTGGATCTGGGTGTCTCTTTAGGGCAGCTGCCCTTGAGGTTTTGCTTCTGCAATCCACTCAAACCAAAGGGTGCTGGGAAACAGGGTTGTGTGCGTCTGGGAGTAGGGAGAACCATGGACACTGGTAAGCATGAGGCTAACTTGGCAAGTCTCAGTAGAGCTTGATTTTGTACCAAACTCAATTCCTTTGCTTTGCGGGCATATGGCTTGGTAAAATGTCCCAGCTTGCTTTGTGGCATTGTGACTCTGTTCTAACCATGAAATGGGAGTACTAGTGGTAAATTTCATTCCCAGCCTGGATACACAGTTTTCAGGCAGAATCCCCCAGGTTCTTTTCCCTGTTACCATCTTTAAGCAGATGAGCACAGGGATCCTAGATGTCGTATGTTAAAGATGGACCAGACCCAATATGGAAAGAATCTGGATCCTTGAGTCACTTCCCAGAGGGAAGCAGTCACCGTGAGGGACACCCATTATGTATATTAGTGAGAAATACATTTGTATTTTGTTTCGACCACCATAACTTATTTATTTTATATAACATAGCTTCCTCATGTCATCAAATCTACATTTTTTTCAAAATTTAAAACCTCTGAAGTCAGGATATATCATAAAATCAAAAGTGTCTTAAAATTATTTGGCAACACTTCCCTCATTGTAAAGTATTGTTAGTTCTCACAGTCAATAATGTCTTAGATTTCATGATATATGATAATCCACAGCTTATCTTGATTTTGAAATCCCTGATCTTAATCACTACCTACAGTCTCTCTCCCCTAAAGTGATGGACTGCATTGTGTAAGAGAGCTACTGGTTCATGATATTATGCTGTGTTATTAGATTTTATCTCAGAGTGTTTCTTCCTTCCTGTTCAGCAAATCACCTGGAAAACATGAACATTATTGTACACATCTTTTCTAATTGCATTCCAGGTGTGTAGGTACAAAGTGATTTTTTAAATGCATTTTCTGCCATTTAGAAAACTCAGAACCCATTATCTAAACTGAAAATATTCCATACATCTTCCAGAAAAGAAGCTGCCATGTGCTCACAAATGGAAAAAGGTTTGGCATGAATTAAAATGATGTCTACCTTAAATTAGAGTTCAAGTACCCATAGTGGTAAAGTCCGTATGGTTAGCATGATAAGGATATGGATTTTTTTCCTGTGATGTACTAGTTGTATGAATTTGGGGGTAGTTGCCCACTGACCCTAGCTTACTGATCTATAAAATCACTATAACATTTATTTTATAAGATCACTGTGAGGATTAAATATAATATATTAATAAGAGGTGCCCAGTAAATGCCAAATCCTCTGCCCCATCCTTTTTTTTTTTAATTAATTTATTTATTTTTATTTGCTTATTTACAGCATAACAGTGTTCATTGTTCTGGCATCACACCCAGTGCTCCATGCAGTACGTGCCCTCCCTATTGACTTACGGGATTTTCAGTTGAACTTTTACATTTATCTGATTTATGACTTAAATAGATGAAAGTGAATGCAAAATTAGCTGCAATCTCACATTTCTTGCTTCAATGAAAAAGTGAAAGCAAAACTAAACCTTTTCCTGTGTGCCTCATTAGCTCAGTAAAATCTAATTTTCTCTAATTTCTCTCACTTCCTATGGGAAAGACCAAGTGATTATTGGAATTCATAGTCACATTTCATTATCTTTTCATAGCTCTATAGATTTTTACTTTGTAAGATAGAACCTGAATTTGAGTTCAATTTCAAATCGCAAAGGTGAGGGGAAGGTGAGGGTATATTTTGCAGAGAAAAGACAGAAACTTCATCAGTCACTTGTGAAATTTTCTCAGAGTTGCTAAAAATCTCACAAAGGAATTGGACACATTCTCATAGCTATGGACAAAGAAATAGGCCATTTCCAAAAGCAGAGCCCATAACAATTCCTCTGGGGTAGCTATACTTCTATCTTTCTTTGTGGGGAAAAATAAACTGCTGAGTTGGATGGCAACATATTGGTGAGAATGCCTCCTACTCACTGTGGGCTAGCAGATATAACTAAAAAATCCATTTTTACAAATAGTTATGATGGTGTTTTCCCATAGTGCCAGCAGTTTACAACCATCTCAGATCCTATAATACACTGGTGGTAAGGAATTCAAAAGTGACAACATTCTTTTTCAGAATTCATTAATGGAAGAACAGTCACAGAAAGTTTTTCCACTGCAGATCTGGAGAGAGATGTTGTGTGCTGTGTCTGATTTAAGAGCAAAACAATCATTATAATGAGTTCCTCCTTTTAGAAGTACTGCTGATTTAAGGAACTATGTAAGTTTCAATAATACTGGAAGCAAGAAACATTAGTAAAAGATGGCAATACATATGATTTCATTAGATGAAGATTTCGGAGGCTTATCATTTGGGTATTAAGAGAAATGAGGCAAAGACTGAAGAGGCTAGGTGGGTTATTTTTTCAGTAAAATTTTTATCAAACTATATATGTATAATATAGAACATTATATGTAATAATTATATATACAGAAAGTGCAAAAACATCTCTACAGACTAATTATTTTTCATGACTGAATAGACTCACAATCAGCAGGCAGATCAAAAATAGAACATTATCAGATATCCTTCATTGTCACTTTTAGAGTCACTGACTCCTCTCAAAAAAACACCATTCTGACTTGTCACCACTTAGTTTTGCTAGTTTTCAGCTTCATGAAGATGGACTTACTTATAGAATATACAATTTTTGGTGATGACATTCTTATGTTCAATGTTATATTTTTAGATTAATCCATTCAGTAGTTTATTCATGCTCATTGATTTTTTATATTCCCTTCATTATACATTGTACTATTAATAGGCTCTAGGTTTGTTTCCATTTGCTGTCTTTTCCAATAGTATTGTTATAAGTATTCTTATGCATGCCTTTTGGTGAACATATCTGCACAATTTGGGGGGTATATATAGGAGTAGATTATTGAGTCATAATATATGTGAATGTTTAATAATCTAGATATAAATTAAACACATTTTCAAAGTGATTGCATCAATTTGTACTTCTACCAGTAGCATATAATAGCTCTTACCAACAACTGGTGATACCATTAAAAACAAACAAACAAAAACAAACAAAACAAAACACCCAAACTTACCCAGTTTAATGGAAATGTGAAAATATTTTTAGTTAGGTTTTTACTTTTCATTTCCTTTACTACTACTACTACTGAGGATATTGGACACCTTTTCATATGTTGATTGACTCTGAAAATATTATTTTGCAAAGTTCCTACCCAAAACTTTCACCTAGTTTCCTATTTTGTTGCTGGCCATGTGCTAACTGATTTGTAGTTCTTATATGTTCTGGATATAAAATGAAGTTTGGGACTGTTGAATTCACTGATCTTTTTAGGGAGATTGATATAACATTGAATCTTTCAAATTCTGATTGCAGTCTCTGCTTTCACTTATTTAGACCTTGTAAAACTTCTCTGATGAAAATGTTCAGATTCCTAGAACGAGGTTTTGCACCTCTTTCGTTGGATATGTTCTTAAGTATTTGTGATCTTTTAATACTACTGTAAGTGGTAATTTTGTATTTGATTTTCTTGTCTTCTTTTTCTCTCTTGTCCTTGTATCCAAATACTTTGCCAAATTTGCTGATAAATACCTAGATGTAGTTTGTATTTTATGCTTCATTATCAAAGGACATATTCATGTCATTTGTGAATAATGACAATTTTACTTTTTCCTTTTCAGCTCTTGTGCCTTGTATTTTTCTCTGTTGTATTGCCTTAAATAGTATCTTTATGAAATGTTGAATAATTTAGTGAGTGCCTATTTCTTTTTTGTTTAGTTTTTGAGAAAAATTCTTCAAAATTTCACTAGAAATTATATCTGTTAATTTTTGTAGATTCAATAATCAGGTCAAGGAAGTTTCTCATAATGCTAAGTTTAATTTTTAAAATATAAATGTCATGACATTTTATCAAATATTCTCTTATATCTATTGAGATGATCATATTTTTTTTCCTCCAAAATGTTATTGAGCTTAATCATGGTGGTAGATTTTTTACCCCAACCCCAAGTTTTGATGTAAGAAATGCAAAGTAGTTATGGTATATAATCATGTTTCATGTATTATTAGATTAAATTTGCTTATACTTAGGATTTTGCATTTATGTTCATGAGAGACCTTGGCCTCTAATTAGCTTTCAAAATTATGCTAACCTCATAAAATGAAGTAAGAAGTATTCTCCATTTTCCCATTCTTCAAAATAACTTTTTAAAATATTGACATTATTTTTATCCTAGATGTTTGACTAAATCACACCTAAAACCATATAGAGCTGGCAACGTTTTCTAAGAATATTTTAAAATACAAATTCAATATCGTTAATGGAAACAGGACAATTACGGTGTTTTTTTACTTCTGTTTTTTGTTTTGCTTTGCTTTGTTTTGTTTTGTTTTTGGCAAATTCATCTTTTTTGCTCCTCATTCTCTGTTCCTGACTAAGATCATGTTTTTTCTGTCTGAGAATTCCCTTTAATATTTAATTCTTTAAGTATAGTTCTGCTCCTTTGTTTTCATTTTTTAAGACTTCTTTGTATGGGGTAAAATTACAGTTTGGCAATTATTTTTACTTAGCATACTAATGGTTGCATTATATTTTCCTCTGTTTTGATTATTTTTGCTTAAACGTTAGCTGATGGTCTTAAATGTCAATCTTTTAAGCTTAACATATCCTTTTTCACTTGCTGCTTTAAAAATATTATCTGTCTTTGGCTCTCAGCATCTAGACTAAAGTATGCCTAATTATTATTTGCTCTTATTCATTAAAGGGTGGAATTTGCAGATTTCTTGGATTTATGAGTTGAAATTTGTCATCAGTTTTGGAAAATCCTCAGTGGCTATCATATCTTGAAAAATTGCTACTGTCCAATTTTCTGTGTCTTTCTAGGAACCCTATTATAGATATGTTAGATATTTTATTGATACATGTGCATATACACATACACACATTTTATTCTGTATATTTTTCTGTTGATTTATATTCTAGATCAAGAACTTCCTCTCCACAAATTTGTAGTTAAATTTATCCACACAGTTCTCTATACTTGTTATTGAATTTTTCAATACCAGTATTTTAATTTTATATAAATGCCAATTATTTGGGAAACTCTCCATATTTCATCTCTTTTCCCTATATGTGCCTCTATTTTTCAATTTACTGTCCTTCCATTATAACTCTAAAATCTGCTTTAGCAGTTGGTCTGTTTTTATTCTTGTCTATTGACTTTCAATCATTCAGTCTTTCCCTTGGTGTGTTTGTTAATATTTTGAGTGATACCAGACATAATACAAAAAGCATGTTAGTATCATCTAGATCAGGTTACTTTTTCCCAAGGAGGTTTACTTTCTTCTTTGCTAAGCAGTTAAGGAAGAAGCTAACCACCTTAATCCAAGTAAGCACTGATTTGGCTTGAGTCTAAGTTGTAGCTTTGGTAAGACTTCCAGCTCTGGTCTGCTCAACCTGTTACCAGCTCAACCTGTTACTAGGTCAAAGCCTTCGAGAGGTTCTACCTTAGATGTTTAGTCTTTCGAATTGTCCTCTTTCTCCATTGATCTCTGAACTATAACTCTTAACTCTTCACAGCTAAGCCACTGTTGAAAACTCCATCTACCTTGCTCAGCCATGCTTGGTCTACTAATAATAAATCCATCAAAGTTATTCTTCATTTCTGTTACAATGTTTTGTTTTGTTTTGTTTTGTTTTATCTTTAGGATTTCTTTTTGATTCTTATGATTTCCCTCTCTCAGCTTACATTGCCCATCTGTTCCAGTGTGTTGCCTGCTGTAGCCATTCGAGCCCTTAACATATGAATCATAGTTGTTTTAGATTCCCAATCTGATAATTCCAGCCTTCCTGTCAGGTACGGTCTGCTGCTGTTCTCTCTCTTCAAATTGTGGTTTGTTTGTTTGTTGCCTTTTGGTGTACTTTGTAATTTTTTTTCTTGATGGCTAGATATGATGTACTATGGAAAGGAACTGCTATAAATAGACCTTTAGGAATATGGTGGGGAGATGTGGGAGTGGGGCAGGTTCTACAGTCCTAGGATTAGGCCTTAGTCTTTTAGTGAGCCTGTGCCTCTAGACTGTGACCTTCACAAGTATTTCTCCTGTTTTGTTTTGTTTTCTCCCTGATTAGCTAGGAAAGCATGCCTACTGCAGGTGGGGTTTAGATTAATCAATCATTCTCTAGATCAATTAGTCTCTGATAATACCCTAGCAGGTTAGACTCTGGTTAACTAGTTTCCTTGTGGACAGGCCTTGTTAAAGAATGCTTCAGCATATTTGAAAATTGTTCCTTCTTCCTGTTCACCTGTCTGAAGCTGGAGGGGATGTTTCTCTGATATTTACTCTGGGAAACTGCTCAAGCTCCTGGAGGAAAATCTTGTGGGAACCTTCCTAGGACAGCACCCCCTGGAGTTTTTAATTGTCAAAATTGTCCTGGCGAGGCTTCCAGCAGCTTGTAAGGTACAGGTCAGGTTTTCCTTTTGCTGCCCAGGCTCCCATATTCAGGAAGCTCTAACTCTTGGTCTTTGCCTGTCTCTCTCCAATCTTGGGGGCCCTGGATTGCCTGTGTCCCCTCTCTTTTATGGATCCAAGAAGGGTTGTTGACATTTCCATCTGTGCAGCTTTTGACTTGTCAGGATAGGGAGTGGTGATTTCCACACTCCTTCCATGCAGAACCAGAGATTGGAAGCCTTCAGTTTTCATAGGATTCCATCTTGGCTGTCTAGAGCTGTCTCTGACTTCAGAGTGCAGCAAACACCACATATGGAAAAGCTGGAGCGTCGGACACTGTTCTCTGTGTCTCCTTTTATACTTGGAACCTGATCTCCAATACTCTAATGTGTTTCCTTTCTTTCTGTCCCTATGAGACTCGCTAACACTCTGCTGTTTTCCAGACTCCTGGGCACTATATCTCACTTTGAGTGTGACTTATACCCCACATTCAGATAGGAGAAAAAAATAAACCTCAAAATATTCTCACACATCTCCAAAAGTTTTGCCTTCTTGGGAAATTTTTTTCCCTTAAGTCTAGGAGTGCTTCATCTGCCCCCTAATATTTTTTTTTAAAAACACACGTACATTTAAGTACATCTAATATTTTCTTTGTCTTTCTAATCTTTGGGAGAAACAGGAAATTGCTACATAGCCTCTTGTATCTTTTAGAGGTGGGTACTTAGATTGTTGGTAACATGCTCACTAGCAAATTACATTTTTTCTCAAATTATGTTCATCCTATCCAAAACATTCACCAAGTCTCACTTTGACTACACAGTTCAAAAAAATTTACAATTTCCATTATAATTTCTCTTAGATTCAGGTTATTTAGAAAAGTTTGCTATTTTTTAGGCATTTGAGGATTCTCAAATTATCCCTTTGCTACTGGTTTCTGTGGAGGCCGAGAAAAACAAGGCTGTACCCACCTTGAGTCTGGCCCTGACATAAGTACAACCATCTTGACAAAGCAAAAGCTGGCACCTTGCACCCCTTCTCCATCCGCTCCCCTCCCCTTGGTAGTATGTGTGAACAAATAGTTAACTTGCAGAAACCACAATCCAGCAAGACAGGAGTCTCCTTCTGTTTACAAATGTCCCAGTGCTAACTCTCACTAACAAGGACGCTTGGTAAGAGGAATGTGACATTCCACCAGGAAACTCCCAACTGTCTTCATGTTAGTGCCTCGTTAGAGGGAAAAACGGCTTTTGCTTGATAGTAACCAGGCCTCCAATATCTTGACAGTCTTCTTTACCCTGATAGACCTTCTGAACACCCACTTTGTCCTCACCCATCACTGAGTCCACCCCTACTCTGCCTTTAAAAACTCTGACTGTAATCTGGTTCAGGGTCCAAGTCCCTACTCTGCTGTGTTGGGTATACTTTGGGCCCAAGCTTAAGCTTGTCAAATAAACCCTCATGCAATTGCATTGGTGTTGGCTCCTTGGTGGTCTCTCAGACATGAAAACTCAGGCATAACAGTTTCTAGTGTAGCCAATTTATTCTGTAAAGAGGAGGAGACGAACCATGAGAGACTGTGGACTCTGAGAAACAAACTGAGGGTTTTGGAGGGAAGGGGGTTGGCATGTTGGGTGAACCTGGTTGGTGGTGGGTATTAAGGAGGGCACGTATTGCATGGGACGCTGGGTATGGTGCATAAACAATGAATTCTGGAACACTGAAAAAAAATACTAAATTTTTTAAAAAGTATGTTGTCTCATATTCTTTATCTTTACTTTTTAAAAATTTCTTTGTTCTAATACTAACAGAAATATGTGAAGAGTTTCCCAGATTTGTGGTAGTGGCTATTTTTTTTTAATTTCTATCAATTTTTGCTTTACATAGTATGAACCTATTATTATATGCATAGAAATTTAGAATTGGTGATTCAGACAGATTGACCCCATCATCATGGTGAGGTATTTTTCTTCAGCTCTAGTAATTCTATTTGCCTTAAAGTCATCTCTGATGTTAGCAAAGCTATACTTACTATCTTATTGCTGTTTTGTTTAATTTGGTATATTTCCCATACTTTCACAAAGGTATGTGCTTTTAAAAAAATTTAATTTTAAATTGTAATTAGTTAATGTACCATCTGATATTAGTTTCAGATGCACAATACAGTGATTCACTGCTTCCATAGGACACCCAGTGCCTTTTGCAACGACATGGATGGAGCTAGAGAATTTCATGCTAAGCGAAATAAGGCAGTCAGAGAAAGACAAATGCTACATGATTTCACTCACATGTGGAATTTAAGAAACAAAACAAACTAGCATAAGGAAAAAGAGAGAGAGAGAGAAAGGTAAACCAAGAAACAGATACTTAACTATAGAAAAAAAAAATACTGTGTCCTTTCTAGTTTCAGGTATATCTTTTTAAAGCCACCTATATTTAGATTCCATTTTTTTAATCCAGAGTGACCATTTTTGATTATTTATTTTCCTTAGAATTACTGGATTTATTTATATATTTGGATTATGTATATTTATTGCAGTATAATTTTTTTCTTCTTCTTTCTTAACTACTTTTGAATTGGTCAAGTTATTTTAAATTTATTTTTCTCCTCTATGAGATTGTTAAAGACTTTTTTTTATTCCTTTATTGCTCAAGAGACTACAACATGAATCTTTGACATAATAAAATTTACTGTGAGTGAATACTTTGCTTCTATCCTTAAAATGCTAAAATTTTAAAATAATGGGACATCATAGACCCCTCTTACCTTTTGTGTTATTGTTGCCGAACATTTTAATTTAAGTATACATATAAGTCAAACAACAAACATTATTATTAATATTTTGTGTGTTTAGGCTTTTTATAGTTCTTTGTATTTTCTTGCATTTCCATGATTCTTCCAGGGCAAGTGAGAGAAGCTAACACAGGGATAAATCAAAGAAATTGAAAAGGAAAGGAAAGAGTATTAAAACTCACTGATTTACTACTACATGTCAGGGAGTGCATGCTGTGTTGGTAACAATAAAATTAATCATTCATTTCCTACATACCATAAGCCAGGCACTATCTAACTCTCTATTTCAGTACATTTTTAAAGCTTCAGAAAAAAACCTGGAATTTGGTTTAGCCCCTTATGGAAATAGGGAAAGTTCACCTTTCAGTTATAAAGTATATATAGTATGTCCTTCCTTTTATGTGCTAGAAACTATTGTGCTGGAGATATACCAAAGAAGTAAATAGGCAAAATCCTGGTCATTCTGGTGGCTACTTTCTAGCCTGAGAAGATAGGCAATAAAATCAAGCTAATATATGAATGATTATATGATGTGAAAGATGATGTTAAGTGCTATGGAAAAAAATAAAGTATACATTTGGTTTGTTATTTTATATAGGACTGAGATCACCTCAGAGACAAAGTTTTATTTGATCAAATTCCTGTAGAAAATATCAGCATTAAAAATAAATTGGGGCTCAGAAAAGTTAAAAATTACAAAAATTCATGAAACTAATAAAATGCGGAGTCAGTCTCCTCAATTACAAAGTCTAAGTTTATTCCACTACTCCACAGAGGTGGGAAGACTAGAGGTAGGAAATACTGAGGGGAAAAAAAAATCAGGCCAGGAACTAATTTTAGCTTTTTCTGTATTAATATTTTCTAAACTTACCAGTTTGGTTTTATTTCATCTATCCTGCTTCCTTGCTTAATGGCAAGGAAAATTCTTATTTCTCAGAATCAATATGTATAAGATGTTCCAAAAATTTTAATGCAACTCTAAACTTAAATAGATAAATAAATATAGTTACCTGCCTATTCATATAAATAACCAATTTTTTCATGTTGTACATGAGGAAACAAGGATACACACATTTTAAATTTAGTCAAAGCTCACTTAAGAATCTCTCTCTGTTTTCTTGTAATCAGAGTCAATCAATACCAATTTAAAATACATATTTTGATGAGAAAGACCAGCGAACATTGCTTTTATATGAGGAAGTGTCAACCAACGAAAGCCCAAACTGTAAGCTTTAAAACATAATATGAGTGCTTACTTGGGGTCTTAGGGATTGCAATTGGGGAGACACAGATGCCAAACTTGAAAATGTTCTCCAGAGAGACACAGGAAGCTAGAGATTTTGAAGAGGAAAGGAGGGAAATTGCAGGTGTTGTTTTGAATGAAATGTGATTGGTGCTGGTTTAGCTACAGTTACCACTAATCTATGTGTGCTTGGTTGCTAGGGCTAGTGTTAGGCAGAAAGTCCATTTACATCCATTTTCACATATAGCAGACTTGGCTTTTAGCCACATTTAGTACAAATTCTGAGAATATGAGACAGAAAACATGCATAAGCCCCACTTCCTCAATGTCTTCCTGGCTCCATTTTCTATGAGCCCCTTAGCAGTGCTTTCTCCATTTTATTCTCTGTTATCAGAGGAAATATAAATTGTGTTTTAAAACATCTCCTATTTTAAAACATCTCCTATTTTTTTGTATATTTGTCTTCCATCTCTCCCAAAACTTCACTGAACATTGTTTTACATGGAAAGAATCTCATTGCAGTGGGAATGTGAGAGAGGGTAGGACTAATGAAAAGAAACTGAATTCCATGGAAGAGTAATCTCGTATGCACTAGGTAGGGTTGTCAGATAAAATGCAGAACACCCAGCTAAATGTATCAAATAAATGAGGCAATGAACAACAAGTAAGTTTTTTGTTTAGCTATGTCCTGAATATTGGATGGGACACTCTTATACTAAAAAAGAAAAAAAAGTTTTTATCTGAAATTCAAATATGACTTAAAATTTTGCATTTCCATTTATTAAATATGACGACCCTAGCATTAGGAACAGCTCAGAAACTGAGCCAATTCAGCAGAAACAGAACTTGGACTCAGAAGGAAAATAGACTCTCCTGAAATAGGCCATCTTACTCTTTTCTGTGACTTCAAGAGTTTTGGATGTCCAAAAATAATTGACAGGATATTAGAGGCTGTGGGGAGGAGGTGGTTGTGATAATCCAATCTAGTTATTGGGGGTAGGGACAGGAAACTTCACTTGAAATTTGAATTCTTTTTATATAAAAAAATACCTTTATAATATTCTTTTCTCTGAAAGCAGTACATTGAGTTTCCCAGGTTTAATTAATTGATTGAACTTTAATACCTCTCTCTTGTCTTAATCTCTTTAAATAACTACTTTGGAAGATTCTTCCAGTTCTGTTTTTCTATCCCATAGAGGCAAATCCATAATATGTGCAATGTGCACGTGACAGAACACCTTAAATGCCGCTTAACGAGAAGACTGATTCTAAGGAAAGCAGTTTTAATGATGCTTGTTAATCATTATGGTGATTCTTTTAGAATTTAATTATGGTATATTCTCGCTACATGGCATATTTTAGAAATCATCCCATGTATTTATCAATCGGTATTTTCAAATGTAAATAAATATGTATGTGTAAAACCATGCTGAAGTTATTCACATACAGTAAACATGACTTTAATGATATTCGTGGGCACACTAGTACATACTTGAAACCATATTGTATGGTGTGTTATATTGATAGAGATGTCAAGTTAAAAAGTGTTTATTAACATTGCTAAAGATGTAAGAATAAAACAACAATAAGGAAACAGAAATAATTTTACAAAATCATAAATTTATATTGATATGATATTGAAGTGTTTAATATGCTGATACAAATTACTGTGACATGCATATTGTTAGTTAACTATTAATTGGATATATCCATTGATTGTGTTTCTTTATCAGTCAGTTTTAGTGAGAATAGCTGACATGGGTGATCTAAGTCTATAATTAAACTTCAATTATTCACTTTTATTTTGCAATGTCATAATTAATTTCTCCATATAAAATTTCATTCGAGTATTTTTTTCACAACTAAAATAAAAATACACAAAATGATAGAAACCCAAACTATATGAAAGTAACTACAATTACTAGTAACTGTCAAATAGAAATAAACAAACTGTTTTTACATAGCAATAGAGGCTTTGAGTGCACTAAGCTTGTCAAAGATGTTTAAAGGAAGTTTGCATTTATATTCCAGTGCACTGCTTCAAAAGGTCATTTTTCTAAAGAATGCACAAAAAGACAAAGGCGATCCATTTATTCTCATTTTACCCTCTCATCAAAACTAGGACTGAATTGCCATAGGGAAATATGATATTGGCGACATTTTCTAAGACAGTGACATCTATTTTACCTGGAACTTTTAATGTTTCAGACTTACAAGATAGAAGCAAAAATAAGATCTAACATTTAATATTTCGCCTACTCTGTGCTGGTATCCTTCAGGTTCTCCACAGGAAATAGTCTTCACATTTAAACAAGGTATATTTGAAATATATTTGAGGAAATATTAAGGAAAGAACTATTTACAAAACGTGGGCAGTTAAGGAAAACCAGAAAGGTTGGATAAAGCAAGATAGGGCTAGCAGGAGCTATGAGCTAATGTTCAGATTTGAAGAGGCAAGAGGATGAAGCAATCACTAGAACCTGGAAATATGTAGTGGTAAGAGGGGGCTCTGAGGTAGGAGCTGTGGTGTCTAACAGACTTCTCAGGAGTCAGTGGAACACATACCCCCATCTCAACTTTCTCCTTCCACGGTGTCCTTTCTAGCGGCTTCCCACTGGTCACACCCAGACCTAGGGTAAAGGAGCTCTTGGTACAGTTTACCACGTTAACTTCCCAGGAAACACAATAGGGTGGGAGGGAAGAAGAGGAGATCTGGAGTAGCAAATAAAAATATCCAATATCACCCAACTCTTTTGCTTTTCAGTATTTATTCCTGTCTTTTTCATGATGAAAATATTGTGTACCCATACAAAATATTTCATTTTATCATATTTCATTTTATCATATTTCATTTAATCAAGGGATGAGAGCACTGTAGATAGACTCCCACTTAAAACGTGAAATTTTAGCCACCTCCATTTCTTAATAAAAGGAGGAAGGAAAGAAATAATTCACATAAAATTTGCCTTTAACAGTCCCATGTCTATAACTTCCATCTTTCAACATCATTTAAGGCCCCTATTACTCTCTCAATCACCTAAAATGGATAAGATTCTTTACCAACTGGGGTGGCCCAAACCTTCATTCTTGAGATCTGAATCTTTGCTGTCTCTGTCTTCATTTGACTGCTGCTGCGGTTGAGTAAGAGGCAGGCGGAGATAGGTAGGGAGAGATAGGTGGCTCTGTGATCACACCTCACAGAAATCCCAAAAATGTGGAGGTGTGGGGAAACCAGAGATAAGGAGACAATTTAGACCACCCTACCGTAGGGGTGTGGGGTAGAGGATCACCCTGCCCTAGGTGTGTAGGGTGGGTGTCTTTCTGATAATCACTTGCAACCAACAAGGAATAACCAGACTCTAAAAAGGAAATAAGCCATTGAAGGTGTTATCACTAGTCCTTGCTCAATGGTGACATCAGTAGAAATGTTAAAAGGATTTAAGTTCCCTGATTAGCTTTCTATAAAAGACCAATCCTAAGGGCCCTCATTGGCAACACTCTGCTCGGGAGAACCCTTTCTGTATCTTCACTTAATAAACTTCTATTGCTTTACTCTCCTTTGTCTCAAAGACTCATTCTTTGACTCCATGAGACCAGAACCTAGCTCTCCTACATCAACAGTGTTCCACTGACTATCACTGAGTAATGGGGCGCTAAAAGTACTAAAAGCCAGTGAGTCCTCTGGTTCCAGACATTGTCTTCCTTGTCCCATTGTGTAGCAGCTGTCGATTTTTTCCCTTGATAATGGAGATCGATCACTTCTGGAGAGTGACCCTGTTCTCTGCATGGCATGAAGAGCACAGAGAGCAATTTCAGTTTATTTCCAGGGGTGTTACTGTGTTCCCCAGTAGAAGCATTTCTTCCTTGGACATTAGGATTTGGAAAGCCACTGAAATCAAAGGCACAGAGACAAGAAGCAAAAATCTTTCCAGTGATTTACTCTTTTCCCAGTGATTTACTTTACATAATAGTAAGAACGGTTTCACTTTCAACCCATTAGTTTCAATGTTGTATGTATCTAGTTTTTTAGTGAAGACAATATCGTAAGTGCCTTTTGATCTATGACATATGGTACATGAGGAATGGGGAATACCGGGGCGCCTGGGTGGCTCAGTGGGTTAAAGACTCTGCCTTCCACTCAGGTCATGATCCCAGGGTCCTGGGATCGAGCCCCGCATTGGGCTCTCTGCTCAGCAGGAAGCCTGCTTCCTCCTCTCTCTGCCTGCCTCTCTGCCTACTTGAGATCTCTGTCTGTCAGGTAAATAAATAAAATATTAAAAAAAAAAAAAAAAAGGAATAGGGAATACCATGACTTCTCTCCCATCAGTGCTGTAACCAAGCTTTTAGCTGGTTGTTCACCATTCTAAAAGTTAGCTGCAAATGAATCATAAGCATATGCTAAGAAGTGAATTCCATGGATGTCAACTCATTGCTTTCATTGCTTTACTTTTTGGACTGGTGGTGATGGTATGTGACATATAATAGAAATGGATATCTGGCAGTCCTTGAATAGTCACTGGCAGAGTGTAACTGCAGGAAGGCTTATTTGCATTCCAGACATCTGTCTAGCCCTGTGTGGGATATAGATGATAGATATGATAATAGGGGCTCATGTAATCCAGCGTGCTACCAGGTGGATAGGTCTTCTTTTGGAAAATAATACTATACCAGATGACCAGAGTTAGACTCTGGGGTCTCACAACAGATAGATTAACCTTGGTAAAGATAATTTCAGCCATAGCTGAAAATTATGCACGGCCTTTATGCTAACCTTCATGAACTACCTGATAGATGAATCTGTCAGGCAAGCAGAAAAATATCTGTAAAAGTATCAATGACATCCATATGAAGGGTCATGGTCTTCAAGTTTTTATTTTAAGACTTCCCTGAAATGGATCTTCTCTGATGTTCGTCTTCAAGAATACAGTTATCTTCAATATAGATGCCTATACTCAGAAGTCCATTCAGTTACTTATTGGCCAGACTTAATCACCAATCTGGCAAATCATTTCACTGCAAAGTCTTGATCCATTTTCCAAACCATTAGCCAACATGGGTATCTTTCTTAGACTGTCTCTCCTTCCACATGAAGGGGACAAACAGGTCTACTGCCCCAAGTGCTTTCACTGGGAGGATTTCCCTTTATTTGTAACTTTCAGGCCTCCCTTGAGTGAAGCTATAATACAGCAGCTATCCACTTCCAGATAATGTCAATGTACTGTGCAGGTGTATGTTTTTCCTCCAACATAATACGATCACAAGGAACTCCTTGGGAAGCTTGAGCTGTGATGTGAAGGAGAGGCAGTAAAGCAGAATAGCTACTTTGCATTCCTAAGGTATCTGCTTATGCATTGTACTTGCTTCATCTGGTCTGGCTTTGTTATGTTCTTACACACTTCATCTCTGGTTTTCAGTAGATGTTGGAAATACATACCAGATTTTATGTTTAGTGAATTAAATAATGCCCAAATCACCATAGACATCTGAGGTCACAGTTTTATGTGGTGCTTTATTATTAGGAATTTGGATTCTAGAAACATTCCAGGAGCAACTTTTCAAATGGCCCCTGAGGTCGGCAGGAGGAACATTTTACAGTGGGAATATGTAGATTACCTGAGTGAGGGGATTTCCTGATGTTGAACCCACGAAAACTTGGATTCCTGGAGAAAGGGAGCATGGCCTTGCTATAAAACTCTTAAGTCTGAGCTCTGAGTCTTCTTGAGGTCTGTCAGAGACTCTACTCCCAGCTCCTGTTTTTTTCTAATTCAGACTTTTTCTATGAAGGGACAGATAGTAAATATTTCAGGCTTCATGAGCTATCCAGTCTCTGTCACAACTATCCGTCTTAGCTGTAGCATGAAAGCATCCAGAGACAATAAATAAAGAAGTGTAGCTATATGCCAATAAAAGCTGCTTTATGGACATGGGAATTTGGATTGCATGTAATTTTCCTATGTCATAAAATACTCTTCTTATTTTGATATTTTTTCACCTACTTAATAATAGAAAAACTATACTTGGTCCATAGACTGTACAAAAGCAGAGGGGCCAGATTTGGCTTGGGGACGGTAGTCTGGCATCCCTGATCTAGGAGGTTGTGAGGCCCAAGTGGCAGGACAGCTTGAACTGCAGGCTAGACCTCCTGAATAAATTGCTCTTGCCTCTGAAATGAACAGCTTTATGGGTTACCCATAAAAGTATTGAAGTAGCATACCAAAATGTGGTGTGAATCGCCTTTAAAATCCAGACACCATGAAGCATGGTGACTCCCTCTTCGTAGTAGATGATGGGACAACTTACCTCTCACTTTAGAAAGAATATTCTGCTATTATAAAGAACCATAGATTCCTAGCACCTCTACAGTATGGCAGGCCCATAAACATTTATAGAATTTATCTCTCATTGTCTGACAGACATGAATCCTACTGGGGCATCTAGAATGTTTATGGCTTCCTGAACGCCATATCTGTTTGACATGGTATTTTCGATACAAGTGAGTAGCACAGGAGATGTTCTGTGATGTATCAAGAAGATCAAGTTCCCTCTAAACCACAGGATAATAGCTGTAGAGCTGACATAGTCCTGTGACAGCACAGTAAATGCATACTGCTGCCTGTGACACAGAAATCCAAATTGCTTCTTATTGTATGTGCTTATAGAAAAAAAATTAATGTTATTTCATTAGGTGCACATCTGGTGATTTGCTTCAGTAACAATCTATCTGGAACTGCAGCAGTATGACAGAATTTGTTTATCTTTCTCAGGGTAATAGATTATATAAACAGTCCAGACATGATTCAGTGTTTGAATAGGGTTAGGAACCCAGGTCTTCCCATGTGTTGATGAACTCTTCTTGTGTGTTGGGTGTTTTGTCTGCATAATTCACCACTGTGTCTGTATCTTACTTAGCAGGAAGGAGTAAAAAGAAAGTGAAGGATGTCCATTCCTTTGAGCAGCACATTTTGGGAAATAAACCCATCACTTCCATTAATATCCCATTGGCCAAAACTTAGTCACCAGGCCAGAACCAGCAACAAGAAGGAAGTCTGGGTAACATATCTTTAGCTGGCTCCTCATGCCCTAGACTTAGGGAATAAAAGGTGAGTGAATGAGTGCTGGGCTAGTGTCTAATTTATTTTTATATAGGAACAATTTTTTAAGAGAATTCCAACTTCTTGTCCAAATAACCAGGACTCATTCATAGGTATTACTAGATGTAACACAACAATTATGTATCTTAACAGATAATAGATGATTAAAACTAGAGAAAAATTTGAGATGATTTAATCCTAAACCTTTTCACATAAGGATAAAGTGAATCTCAGAAAAAAGGAAATTTATTTAATGCAGCAGAACTTCTTCCTGGAGGACTGGGACTGCATCCCAGTTCTCCAACTTTATAGTCTCTCCCTTTTCCATCAGCCCCTCCTGCTGATCATCTTACATCTCCACTTTGTGGTTGGATAAAAAGAAGCATGGTAAGTAGTCTGGCTGCTAGAGTCTAACACACAGGAAACAATAATCTAATAAAAAAACATGTATGCAAATCATTAAGAACAAATTAAAACATAATAAAGTAACTGACTTCATAAAATGTTGAAACAAAGAAAAAGTATTACATTCCCATGTGTGAAAGATAGGATGGTCAATGCATGAGGTATCTTTGGTATCAAGCATACCTTTGTAATAAGACTATATTAATTACAACGTTAAAAATAATAAGTGAAGTGGGGCGCCTGGGTGGCTCAGTGGGTTAAAAATAATAAATGAAGGACTACCTCTGTTCTCTAAAGAATTTCAAATTCAAATTGGGCTCTATTGGACAAAAAATGTAAGCACCAAACAATAAGATAAAATTTAATTTATAGTAACGTATTGAAGACTTAATTAGCAGCATATTTTTATATTCCTCCAAAAATGTTAATAGAGTCTATTTACATGATCAGTATCTACCATCAACATGCACTACTCAAAAGTACTGAGTCTAAAATTGTGAACACCACAGAATTTTATCTCTAAGGAACTAAATGGAGTTTAGAGACCTCATGAGTCAATACAAGTAAAGTGCTTACATTGTGCCTGACATATTGGAAATGCTATATGAGTTGATGTTTCAGTACTGTTCTTCAGTATTATTAGTAGTATTTCCTTTTCTCATAACAAATATTCACATCTACAGTTTTGTTGATTTTTGATTGGCCACATGCTAATCATCAAGACATCTACAATGTTCCACTGGGTGATGGTTATGCCTCATGTAAATTTTCTTTTATGAATAAATATATTCACTCACTAGTCATTTTTAACTAACTTTCATTTGATGGTAACTGTAAATATGTTATGGATGTTATATCATATACTTATAGCAGCTATGTGAATAGGAAATTAATTATAAAATTATAAATTATAAGATGTTATATATACAGTATATGTCAGACTTATAGAGAAAGTTATGACTAATTTTCTTTTGAGAATAAAATTCATCCTCTATTTTTATGGGGTGTAGTACATGAACTGAAACTTGGGTTTCTTGTCAGACACGTAGTTCAGGAAGGGGAGGAGCATGTGGGGATGAGACCAGAGATGGAACATTCCATAGAAGGAGGCAACAGTAAGGAAAAGCATGGGCATTTTGGAAGCTTTAAGTAATTATGGGATGGGATATGGTTCTGAACAAGGTGAGCAGTGAGGAGGAAAAGGAATGCAAAAGTTGGTCTTGAAATACCTTATATGCTAAGTTAGAGTTTGATTTCTCCTCCAATCAAATGGAAACCCTTTAATGGGGAGTAAAATGACAAGACTTGTCCTTTAGAAAAATTCTATATTTCTGTAAGGTAAAGGTCAGAGAGTGGCAAAGCTGAGAGCAAGGAAACTCATTATATGACATTATTGAAGTTTAAAAGATGAAAAGTGAACCAAGAGAGTAGGCTATGGAAAAGATGATGTTCTTGAAGAAATATATAACCACCTAGTCTCAGACCTTTTGGGAATGATTTAAAGTGTAGGATATCTTATAAATAAACTTTAGTATTAATTTGGGTAAAAATAAACAAACGTGTGTGTGTGTGTGTGTGTGTGCATGAATTGCAGTATCTTAAGGGGTGCTACTATAGTTTCTATTTTTCAGTTTTGCCAAAAGAATTTTTAGTATAATGGGCTGGCAAAACTTGATCCGAAACATGTTTCAGCTGACTTTCCTCTAGATTTTCATGATTCAAAGCAAGGTCGTTTGGGGTGTACTATTACTTCCACTGGTATTTCATTTAACATGTTATTAATGAATTTACTCTGAAAGCTAAATACTTGGGTTTTGCCCATGGAGTTGATAAGACATGGCAGAGCAGGTCACACTTGACATCAATGTCATTGATCTTTAATGGTGACCTAAAGACTCTCTCCCTTTGGAGAAGAGAGAGTTATTCAGCCTGAATGCTCATCTGATGTTGGCTTTTGTACAGAGACCAGTAACCACTTTGTCAATTACAATCCACATAAACTTCTGTTCTTTATAAATAATAGAAAATTTTATTTCCACATGCCAAATTTCTAAGAAATGCTCTTATTATCACTCCCCCAGTTCATAGTTACTTTTTGATTCAAACATATAAGGAATTATACTGAATTATCAAATGAGGAATCACATTTTCTGAAATCTAATGTGGAAGGTGGGGACCAAGGGTCCAAGTTTATGCATAAGAATTTATTCAAAAATCCTCAAAATTGAATATAAAAAATAGAAACATGTCATTTTCACCTGGGATAGTCAAGGAAAACTTTATTGGATTAGATGAAATTTAAAATGGATTTTGGAGGAAGGAAGGAATTTTTCTAGGACACATCTTGTGTATAAATCATATTAGAAGTTGAATCAATATGTAATAAACACAAGATGAAGTTAGTGGGCAAAAATTTAATAAATTATAGTTTTACTGTATTAGACTATTCAAAGGGAAAAATTTAGATAAAATTGAAAGGACAGTGGAGATTAGATTATAGAAGCTTTTCAATTGCAGACCTAAGAATTTTAATATTGTTTAGACAACAAGAAGTCTGAGTGGTTTTGCGAGCAAGGAGGCAACATGATTAAAAAGGCTTTTTAAGAATATTATACTAGTGGCATTTATGCAGGATAAATTGATAGGAGCAGACAACAGAATTTAGCACACCTCTCCAGAACTTTTTAAATTTCCAAGTATAAAGACATAGGGCCTAAAGATAACAATTGCAAGAAATAAATGTTAAAAATAATTCAAAGTAGTCAAATGATATTATGAATGATTGTTTACTGAGAATTAAAAAAACAGCATGTGCCTAAATATGACTTTAAGGTGTTAAACCTGCAAGACCATAGACTTAGTGCTTGTGAATAATGATAAGAAACGAGAAGAGTATTTAAACATATTAGAACTGAGTTACCCACAAGAAATAAAAATTAAAACAGCTTTAAGAAATGTATGTTTGAATACAAATAAATGGTACTGGAGATATCAAGATGAGAAAGTACTATGACATAGTTGTTGGGATAAGAAAAGGTGTGAATATGTTGGAAAGAAAGAAATATCAAGAAAAGAGATAGATTGTAATTCTGTTCATTTTTCCATCCACCAGGGTACTAAAATAGTCTATGTATTCATAATCAGCAAAGGTTTTTTTTGTTTGTTTGTTTGTTTTTTGTTTGCTTTAAGTTTTTTTCCAAATTCTTGCCTATCAACTCATATATAGTTATAATTCTAAATAAGTCATGACCCCCAAAAGAATAAAGAAAAAGACAAGGATTCCTAGAAGTTAATGAGGTAGTATGAGGTGAAGAAATAATCTGAAAAATAAGAAAATTAATTTGAAGTAAATAAATTTCTATGTCAAAAGGCATAGATATAAGTGACCTATTCAGGAAATTCAGCAATGTCAAGAAAGAAATCCTTCATTACAGTAAATTTTCACATTCTAATATATTCTGTGGTTGATTTATTTTAGAGAGGTGCCGAAGTATGTTCACTTAATGGCAATTACTGAAAACTAATAAAATAATAAATCCTTTCTACTCACCTTTAGGAGAAATGCAAAACCAGTTTTCACAAATCTCATAAAGAATAGATGATATGATGTCAACTGGAAGGGTTAATAATCGGAGAATCAGTCTTCTCAACAAAATACCAAATGATGAAACATTTGGGGAGTATGTTAATTTTGTACCAAAACTTAGCAACTTAAAACAATATCTATTGATTATCCCCACAGTTCTATAGGCCAAAAGTCCAACTAGTCTTTCTGCTTAGTTTTTCTAACTAGTTTTTCTGCTTAGGGTCTCACAAGGCTGAAGCCAAGCTAGGTAAACTCTTACTTGGAGGCTCTAAGAAAGAATCCACATTAAAGTTTATCCAAGATATCTTCAGAATCTAGTTCCTTGTGGCCATAGGCCTGAGGTCCCCATTTCCTTGTCTACTGGTGTCCTATGTAAGCCCCCAAAGTCAACTTTCTAATCCTTTCCACATAGCCTCCTACATACTCAAGCTACGAATAATGCCTTGAGCCTTCTTCAAGCTTTAATTCCTCTGACTTGTACTGCTGACAGCAGCTAGAAAAAGGACTTTCTTTCTTTCTTTTTTTTTTTTAAGGGTTCATGTAGTTAAATTACAACCATGGGTAGTCTTCTCTTTGGTTAACTCAAAACTAACTGCTTGGTAACCTTAATTGCGTTGACAAGTTCTCTTTGCCATATAATGGAACATAATCACAGTTCCTAAAGTTAGAGAGAAACCATGGGCAGGAGGCTCATTTTGGAATTCTGCCTACCAAATGGAATGTTTGTTTTACTTTTATAATAGATTATTTAAATTTTCAAGATCTCTATAAGGTAAGATTTCTTGCATTTTTTATGACTTTGCTATTCACATTTGTCCTATTGGTTTTATGAGCCCTTTGTCTCAAGTGTTAATTCTTCCTTTTTTGTTTTTTTGGTTTTTTGTTTGTTTTGTTTGGTTGTTTGGTATCTCACTTTCATGGTATTTTGATATAACTTGGAAATATATTGACAATTTATTTTTGTTTTTGAAAATGCCCATTCAGCAGGTAAGAATCTATGGCGGTTTGATGTGGCTGGTTTTCTGGGTGTTGACAGACCACCCCCACCTCAGCAGTGGTGAGTAGTCCCTTGGAGTACTGCCTTCCAAGTTGGTCCAAACATCTCACTCACTGCTTTAGTCTTTGGCCAAATGTTCTGGTGAGCTAAGCCCAAGGAAGGGCAGGCTGTGCAGCTGTTCAAGCTAAGCTGCTCCAAGCGGCTCAGATGACTCTCCCTCTAGCCTGAAGGGGTCTCCCAAACTTCCTCTACTAAAGTTCATCCTTCTCTTGCTTATTATCTTTTCCATAATTATTTCTTAATATATCCAACTTTACCTGCTTTCTACCTTTCTAGAAGGCCTCGACATTGCCTTTCTTGTTTTATTGGAATATTAGTATATTTTGTCATTTCCTAGGATTTTTAAAAGAGTTAAGGGTATTATCATCTTGATCATATTACAGAGCATTCACTTAGTAAAAAAAAAAATCACCTTAATGTAGCAAGAGGTACAAAGATGTATAAGACATGATTCTTTGCTTTTGAGAATAAGATATATTAGATAAATAATGAATTCACTCATTTGAGTCTTACATTTAGTAAATACATATTCAGTTCAAGTTACCAAACATTATGGTACTTAGATAAAATGACAACAAATATGAGCATAGTCCCTGGCTTAACAGAGGTTACAAACTAAGTATGATATGCAAAACTAGACAAGTATTTACAATTAGGCATGTGAGTATCATGATGGGTGGAGAACCGCAAACCACAGAAACACATTGTAGCCTAATGTGGGGTGGGGACGGGATAGTTGGGAAAGAATCGCCCTCCTAGTCTGAGATCTGAAGACAAATAAACAAGAAAATTTGTCTGATAAGACTAATATTCTAGAGAAAGGTATTTTCTCTGGTTTGAAGTGCCATTCTTGTAGTTACTTAAGTTTCTTTGGCTCTGGACTTATCATTTCCAAAGTACTGCAGTCTTCAGGTAGATTTTCAGTTACCTCTCGGGGGAAAACTATATTCCCATTCATTTAGTTATATGCCAAAGTTGAGGCCAATATGCATGATATCTACTTCTTCATCATAGTAGTTCCCATACAGAAAATCAATCCTTGTATTCTTTTAATAAATTATTAAATGCATGATAACAATTATCTGATAAGTTTTTTGTAATTATATGAATATTTCTGCTTATATAAATAGCACATTTGAATATAAGAAAAATTAGAAACAAAAATTTATTATAATACCTTAATTAATTCTTTTGCTTCACCTTCAGTTTTTTAAAGAAAATAAAATTTCTGAAGATCTTATAGAATTCACTGAGAGGATCCCAATAGTTCTCAAAGGAAGCAAATTACATACTAACTATATGACTGAAAAATAAAATCACAATTCCTTAGTAATCCAAGAAAGGAAGTATCTTTATAGAAGAATTTCATCAAGTGAAGTTTTTTTATTCCTTATTGAATCTGAGCTGTATTTAATCAAGGCCTGAGAAAACTGCCAAGTTCCCTTTCTTATGTTTAGCAAGGAAAAAGACCTCCAAAAATAGATTTTTGTTTCTTAGTATACTCTCAGTCACTGACGTTTCAAATCTCAACTCAATTTATACTTTAACAGATTAATTCAAGTGGAGGGCAAAAGGAATATTCCATACAACTAAAAAAAAAAATAACATCCATTTTGAAAAAATGATCAATTTGTGTTCTCTGTGTATTAAAAAAGGATGAGGTACTTTCAAATAGCTTTATTGATGTCTACCAATAAACAAAGAACTGTACGTATTGAACGTGTATAATTTGGACATATGCAAACATCTGGATACCATCGCCATAATTGAGGTCATAGATATATCCCGCTGAGCTTTCTTGTGTTTCTGGCTGTGTGTGTGTGTGTGTGTGTGTGTGTGTGTGTATTAGTGTGGTTATAATACTTAACATGATGTCTGCCCTCTCTACACATTTTGAAATGAAATAGGTCTTTTTTCCTTTGTTTATAGAAATAGAAGATCTCTCTTGGTGATCCAGTATCCTGCTGAGAGTGTAAACTAAGCAATAAAGTGGACTATCTCCTGATTACCTTTCACTGAAAGCAAAACTTTGCTTCCTGTCACCCCACTAAAAGTATACTGAAATGACTATAAGAATGTACCTAAATGAACGAATCTGCAACACAGATAGATTCAATAATGAGCCTTGCACAACAATAAATTGTAGGTTTAACTGCCTGGAACAGTAGTACATATGACCTATTTGATGGCAATTATATTTGTGGAACCAATTTGAACACGAAATTTTCCAAGATATATTTCTGAGTGAAGAAACTGCAAGAATAAATTGTACATGTCCTCAGGATTTGGTTTAACCTTGCAAAAAGTTACTGACTGTTGGTAGATTTTTTTTTTCCCACGAATGAGGAATATGTGTGGCTAAGTTGGTGTCAATTTTAATAAGCAAAAACCATGCCATGGTTCTTCCTAAAAAGACTATAATGTCTCAAAAGGATAAAAAAACAAACAACAACAACAAAAAACCAAGTTCTATTCACAAGTAACACTTCAACAAACCATCACAAAGAGAGTAACATTGGAATCACATAATGCTTTGGTAGGGTTTATTTCATTGTATTCCATCTATCTTAAACCATTCATTGTAAGATGGACCATTATTTTACCGTTTACACCATCATTAAGGAAAAAATGCTGCCAATTAAATGATGACTCTGTTTTAACACTAGTCTTAGTTGATGCATAAAATAAGCACATTAACTTTTCATCTATTCTGGACCTTTGGCAATCACCTCTGCCCTCAGATGCACTGTGGTGACCAAAATTCTACTACCAATCTCAACAAGAGTCAAACAGCTTCTCAAAGGCATCTTTCTTTCTAAGATCCTATAAACATTTGGTTGTTGCTTGCAAGAAAGTGAGGAATTATAGTCATTTCACTAATGGTTAATGTTTCACAAATATAAAATTTACTCTCCACTGATCACTTTTTATGCTGTCCTGAATATACAGTAACTTTTCATTTAATGCCAAATTATGGAGTAATTCTTTAAAGACATTTTGTATGGTGATAAAACTTAATATGTGTTGTAACAACATTATATATGATTCTATTGAAGAGAATATACAGCTATGGGTAGACCTGTCCACATACAAGCAGTGAAAGCATAACTGCTACCTTGTCAAAGTGATTTATAAGCAATTGCGATGTACATCTCAACTTTACATCAACACACACACACACACACACACACACAGAGTGCTAAAAAAATATATGATGAAAAAAAAAAAAGTATCCTGAGTTTCTTACTTCGGTTTGTCTGAATTTCTTTATAATGAATTTTCATTCTCACTCCTAGAATTTGTTATTTGTTATTGTATTATGAACAAAACTTTGACCTCAAATTCCCATCTTTCATTAAACAAGCACTGGTGTGTGTGTGTGTGTGTGTGTGTGTGTGTGTGTGTTGTGTTTTGGGTTGTTGTTGTTTTGTTCTTTTGAGAATATATTCCCAATACCCAATATTACATTAGGAGTATAAAAGAATTTTAAGTAAGCATCATACTTGAAAAGATGCCACAAGAACTGAATGATCAAGTAAATCGCCACTTCTTTATTACTGAAGACTCTGATAATCTCCGTTGAGTCTTTTGGATGAGATTTTCACCCCTCCCCTGTTGGCCTAAGGCTTTTGCGCACTGTCTTAGTCCCAAGAACAGGAATGTTTTTTTCTCACAGTTGTGGAGGCTTGAAGTCCCAAAGCACAGTCTGGCAGGTTTGGTTTCTGGTGAAGATTCTCTTCATGGCTTACAGATGGTGCTTCCTCTTTATGTCTTCACTTGGCCTTCCCTAGGGTCATGTGCATGGAGAGAGGGGGCAAGAGAGAGCTTCTACTTATAAGGATACCAATCCTATCAGGACATGGCCTCAAACTTATGATCTCCTTTAACTTCAGTTCCTTCCTCAGAAGTCTCACTTCCAAATATGGCCACAGGGAGGGTTAGGGCTTCAATATATGAATTTGAGAGGGAAGAGCACAAAATTCAATTCGTAATACCACTGCCAGTTTAAAATTTCTACTTCCCATGTAACTGCAGTGTAACGTAACAGCAATAAATATTGATATGCTTCTCATATTTAATAGGATTAATAACAGGAAAACTTTTCCCCAAAGCCAAATATGTATGTCAGCCATTTCTGCTTAGGGGAATTTAGAGCTTACATTGTTCAAGATCAAATTGAAAGAGATTTGGGGCGCCTGGGTGGCTCAGTGGGTTAAAGCCTCTGCCTTCAGCTTGGGTCATGATCCCAGGGTCCTGGGATCCAGCCCCGCATTGGGCTCTCTGCTCAGCAGGAAGCCTGCTTCCTCTCTCTCTCTCTGCCTGCCTCTCTGCCTACTTGTGATCTCTGCCTGTCAAATAAACAAATAAAATCTTTAAAAAAAATATTGAAAGAGATTTTATTGTAAGATCCCATATGGTTGACAAGGTCCACAAACTGACATTTGCTTCTCTTGGAACGTGCATGTGGCTAAGACCAGCCAAGACCTGGGATTTTGTTAAGATCTGGGTACACTGGAGCCTGGCTTTGAAAAACTTATGGCAAGAAGAAGATAAGAATGCTTTGTTTTTATAGGCAGCTCACTCCATAGATAAAAAGGGAAGAAAAAATTACTGACTTACACATGCCAATTCCTTCTTCTGGCTTCATATATCAGATAAAGGGGTAGAAAGACCAGAAGTCATATCTAGCATAGTTGCTTCCACATGAGACAAAACATCAGGAGGAAGAAAAATGCATTCCTTCCAACCGACCTCAAACAAAACTCTAAACATTTTATTTGTAATGTTTGCTGCAATAATAAAGACAAAAGGCAAAACAAATTACAATATCAATATTACCAGATGAAGTAATATAAAGAATATCAAAGAAACACAAAAGAAAATGTATGATCTCTACGCCACTCTACACTTGTTTGATATACCTATGAAACATTCCTGCTACAATGCGCATGCTTTCTTTTTTTTTTTTTAATCCACCATCCAGATTTTGTAATTTAGATTCCTAATTTTCTTTTGGGAAAACCCCTGCCATCATAGCCTGATATTTTGGGGACTGTCAGTTAAAGTGAACACATATGTGCATATGAATGTATAAATCAAATATCAGAGAGACTTTTTTTAAAGGCTCTTGAATCTTGAGCAGCCTTAAACAAGTAGAAAGCAGCCCTGAGAAGACAGTCCTGAAGGGTTTGCTATCCAGATTCCATCACCTGTTCTAGTGTTTTAAGCTAGATTGTTTAGCTTTTGCTTTGATTCTTAATTATTCAGCAAATTTTAATTAATTTTTCAATTAATCTATGCTTAAATACTTCTAGTGATAGAAACCAATTAACTCATCTAATATTTGTCTTTATATGTTAAAGATACCCTCTCTTTTTTTGAGCTGAAACTTGAACCCTATAGCTTCCTCCTTTATTTTGACATCTATCTCTTCAGGGAGAAAAATGATCCAAATTTTCTTCCATATTGCCATTCTTTCCAGTTATTGAAATAATGAACTTTTCCATATTGGTACCATATCAGTCCCTAGAACACTTTCTTATAGGACATAATTTATACATTTACCATCCTTTTGTAATGTTTACTAATCTTTCTAATCTGAAAATGAAGTGTACAAATTAACTATAATGTTTTATATGTGCTCAATTAAATACAGACAAAAATGAGACTAATAACTCTTCTTTGTCTCAAGTCTCTTCTTCAGTGGACTTGTGCTCCATGAGTAGAAGCTAAATTATGTTAGGTGATGCTTTTGAATATAATAATGTATTATTTTTTCATATGTATGTATGTGTTTATATATATATATATAAAACTTTATTTAAGGGGCACCTGGTTAGCTCAATCATTTAAGCATCTGACTCTTGATTTCAGCTCAGGTCATGATCTCAGGGCTGTGAGATAAACCCCAGGGTTACACTCAGTGCTCAGCCAGGAATCTACTCAAGATTCTCTCTCTCCCTCTCCTTTTGCTCCTCCCCTCCATACTCTCTCTCTCAAATAAAGAAATAAAGCTTTAAAAAATATGTTATAATTTTTCCAAAATGTTAGCAAGTGAAATAACTTGATATCTTCACTTGTACAGTTGTTTTCTATTCCTAAGTGATATAATTTTACCTATTCATTTATAAAGTAAATACTTTTTAGGTTATAATTTAACACAAATACAAAATCAAAGAACAAAAGAGGTGAGTACGAAAACAAAGTTGTAATGAAGAACAGGAACAAATGAGGAAAGATAGAAATGATAATTAAGTTTGATATAATAATCTCTATAATACATACTTGTTATTTCTTTTTTCATCTTCCTTAAAAGATTAAAATTATATAAAGTAATAATTATGGCAATGTGTCATTGGATTTTTAATATAGATGAATGTAATGTGCATAGCAATATTAGCAGGAGTACCAAGTTAGTATAAATCTGAAGTAGATTCTGATAAGTTGTGTATGATAAACTATAGAACAATCACTAAAAAGGTAATTCAAAAAACATGGTAAAATTATTAAATAACTAAAATTTTACACTAGAAGTTATTCATGGAATGCAAAAGAAAATACAAAAAGAAAAAAAACATGAAATATAGAAAACAAAAAGTAAAATGGTGTGGCAATTTGGCAAGAAAAAGAAATAGAGAGTCTCCAGATCAGAATGGAAAAATTAAAACTCTTTTTATTTGCAAATGGCATAATCTTGTATCAAAAATGCTGAGGAATACACACACACACAACTATTAGAATTAATAAGTTAGTTTAGTAAAAGCACAGGTAAAACTATAAATATATAAAAATTGTGCTCTTATACAACAGCAATGAACAATTCAGTAAGAAATTAGGAATAATTCCATTCAGAACATCATCAAAAAGAATATATTACTTAGCAATAAATTTAACAAAAGATATGCAGACTCATACATTAAAGCTACCTCTGCAATAACGAACCTGGGTATGATTCTCTTTGGATTTATACTGTTTTGGGATTTGTTGAGATTCTTGTATCTTTTTCAAAAAATTTGTGAAATTTACAGCCATTATGTCTTTAAATATTTTTCTTTCCCTTTCCTTCTTCATAAGACTCACATTGCATGTGACTTACTATGTTTAATGTTGCTCTGTCATTTTTCTTTAGATTAAATAATATCTATTGATCAAACTTAAATTCATTGATTTGCTCCTCTGCTTTCTTATATCTGTTATTCAGCAATTCTACTGGACTTTTTTTTCTGGCTACTGCAATTTTACAAGTTTTACAAAAATTTTACAATTTTTATTTAAACTTTTCTTAAATAGTTTTTATCTCTCTACTGTTAAATAATTTAAAAATACTTTACATCGACAGAAAAACTACAGTGGTATTAAAAAACATTTGTTTAACACAAAAGAACACAGTACAGGAGGAACTGATAGAGAAGCAAACAAACAAAAAATGAAACCATAAAAATCAAATGTGTTTTGTAATCCACAAAACAGCCAGTAACTTAAAAACAGAATTTAAAAAAATCTGCAGAGACATTAACAGATACATTTATAAGCACTTATTTAATAATAAATGAGGCACTAATGGGAAAACAGAGGGCTAAAAAACAGGAAACACATAGAAAATTAATACCAGAATGGCACATGTAAACCCAACCATATCAATAATTACATTAAGTGTGAATGGACTAGTCACTTCAATCAAAAGGCAGAGATTATTAGACTGAATAAAAAGCATGACTTTTCTAGGCATTATCTACATATATATATATACTTTATATTCAAAGACACAAATAGGTTGAAAGATAGAAAAATATATCTTCCACAAATAGAATCTATAAAATAACTGGAGTGATTATATGAATATCACAGAAAGTAGACTTGGATTTCTTGCAAGAAATACTACTAGTTATAAATAGGGACATGTCATAAAGATAAAAGTGACAATATATCAAGAAGATACGACAATTCAAATGTATATGCACCTAAAGGTCGTATAATATAAAAATTATAAATGTCTTCACACCTAAATTCTTCTTCCCTGGAGAGGAAATTAGATGAATGCTGCAATCTCTCTACCCCTATGGCTTTGTGCTGAGAGCTCTTTACAGTAAAGGAAAATATTTTCCTTTGCTAATGTTTGACAAGTGTGATTTTGTAAACAGTTTGCTAAGGAAAAAAAGCATACAGAGCAAACTAAGTTTTGAAACCGTTTCCCAAAGTCATAAGCATAAATAGAAGAAACCATTTCCTCTTAGTTGATTTGGGAATGATTGGTTCACATGGGGACCTATTTATATGATTTACATGGGATTTTCAACCAACAGCTAAAGCATGTAAAGTTTTTTGTTCATGCATGATATTACCTCTCATTTTCAGGTATTAGGAGGATTCACTCTGCTTAGGCTGAGTCTGAACTATACCATGAAAACTGTATATCTTGGGTTTTCCGAATAAGCTTCACCAGTTTTTTTTAAGGAGCTTGTTATTTGTCGTCGCATAAAGATCCAGCTTTAGAGAGTTATAAGCGACATCATTTTGAGTTCTGCCTGCCTACAGGAAAGAATATGTTAGCTGATCTTTAGCATCACATTTTTTTTATGAAAAGGAATGTTATTAATTTATTCTTCTAGCTACTTTGGCTAGGACCGTTAAAAAAAAAATAAATTTTTGGGGGGTGCAGGGTGATGCAGAGCAAAACACACTGCCAGAAGTCTGGTTTGAGACCCAGAGAAGTAATCTTGTATTGTTTGTTCTAGCCTTGATATGGAGCTAATTTTCTCAGTAATAGCTGCAGTGGAAATAACAAATATAAAAGCTTCATTTCCCCATCCTTCAAAAGCCTTTTAGCTTACTTTGAAATCCCCAAAGAATATCTAGAAAAATACCTATCAACTGAAAAATGTCAAAGTTAATGCTCTGCTTCAAAATTAAAGCACAGAGAAAAGGCCTGCAATATAGCTAACTTTGGTTTCTCTGACACATTCCTGCTTGTGTTAATTCACAAGGGCTCATTCTACTGCTGAGGGGACTAACACAGTTTGCTCCCACTTCTGCACACAGTATATCCTTTCTCGTAAATAATGAGTAAGAATATAGGACTCGGGTGCATAAAATGGACAGGTACCCTATACTCCTTGAAATAAATTAAGCAACTGTGGAAGTTGCATTGATATTTCAGACCGAGCATCTTGGTTTATTTATGCACTAAAGAAATAGAATCTAAGGTTTCCAAAGTGAGTATCCCAACGTTCCCCAGGAACACTGATTATAAAATGCCAGATTTCAAAGCTAAATAAAATATTGACCATCTGGATTGTCTCAGCATAAAGACTTACTTATTTCAATTTCTAAAGTGTCCCTCCAAGGAGTGCCCTAGGCTTTGGTGTTTCTGGTCACAGAGGCCATCCATTCAAATTCTAAGAGTAGTCTGGAGAGGGGAGCAAAAGGTAAGAGTTTAGGAATGCTGCACTCCCACAGCAGAATCTAAGTGGTAATCATGTCACAGTTCTCGTGTACATGGGAGTTGGGGAAGGGGTAGGAGCAGCGGGTGGTCATGTTTTGTTCTTTTATTTCCAAAATTCAACGTGTGCAATTCTTTTCCAGAGAAGTGTTCCTAGGCTACCAGAGCCTCTTTGCCTGTCTTGTACAGAGATCAAGAAGCACTTGGTAATTTGATTCTCCCCCACCTCAGGTCAGAACAACAGTGAGGCATGACATACATTTCAGAAATCCCTTGCGAGATCAGGTGGAAGTCACCCTTTGCAGGACCTTGCTTGTGATGGTACCTCATTTAGATTATCCATATCATACTCTCCCCTGTCCTGCTTTACATATTCTGTGTCAGCTGCCCACACAGCATTTTCTTAATAAATGTCTCACTTGTCAATCCTCATCTCAGGGTCTGCTTTGGGAAATCTCAACCCATGACACAAACCAGCACCTTGAGATTGAGCCACCCTGACAAAAAGAGCAAAGGCATTGGGTGTGGGATAGAGAAGGAAGAGGAAAGACTAATTTGATTCAGCTACCTAAGGACAACAAAGGTGAAAGGTATTCTTTACTATCATGTAATTTACTCTTCACCACTCTTTCTCCTGCACTTTTTATCCTTCTTCAAGATGCTATGTTTCCAAACTCCCCCTAGACTTCCCTTGGGGGAATAACATCCTTCCTTTCCCTTCTCCTTGCCTTAGTTGTTCACTCTCCTGGTCAGAACTTTGAAGACTCTCCCTTAGTCTGATAAAATAATTCTAAAAGAGGCTCTTCAAAATTGTTATGTATTACTCATCTTATGTTTATATGTACATGAATATACTGATAACATATATATTACTTCAACAAAATCTAACAGAGAATGCTTGAAATTTAAGCTATATTTAGGAAGTTGGGTAATGGATATTCATGTCAGGGATTGAGTTCCTACCTGATCTATATTATTTATTTTTGCATGAAAATCTACTCTATAAGTAGAGTAGATATTATATCATCCAATTATGGATTTAAAAGGGAAATTCAGATGAGTAATACTTGCTCAGACAGGTATGAAATGACCCAGATAGCTTTAGTCCCATGTCTTTCACTCTAAAGCCTGACATTTTACCCAATTTTGGGGGGTTATATAGAGAGGCAAGTGTACCAGACTAAGTGGAGAGTAGGGACAAAAAACAGAGCAGGCAAACTCTGAATATATGTGGGGAGAAGGAGTGTTGTAGTTTGGTTAAGGTATCTGATAAATGAAGAATAGAAGGATGGTACAGATTGGCAGAATGCTCTGCTTGGGTCTAAAGAGATTGGACTTCAATTGATGAGCAATAGAGGATAATTAAAAGTGTTAAAAAAGAGACAAGAGAATCAAAATGGAGTTGCTTTGCTAAGGCCTACATCACAAACCAATACTTACTATCCATCAGGAATTTCCTGGTGAACATGAAAAAGGAACTCTACCCGATAGATCGCCACTGTCCCCCAAAGGAAGACGACCTTGCCTGAATAAATCCACTCTTTGAAGAAAATCTTAAATTATGAACATTTCTAACTAACTCAATGATATAAATTCAGGGGAATTCACCAATGAGGTGTCTCAGTTTGTTTGGGAATGGTTAGGGGCACAATTAGGTAACTGAAAAGCCATTGCCTCTGTATGTCCCAGTCATCGAGGCATTCAGAGGCCCAGGGAGAATGATCACCAGACAGAGATTGTTAGAAATGTCCCAACAGAAACTGTTGGAGCACAAACCACTCTTACTAAGGTGGCACTGCTCATGAATTCACTTTTGGGATGGTTGCAATTGCCTGTTCGAGCCAGGGGTCAGTTTGGTTTTTGGCACACACTGGAAGTAAATCTCCTAGAATGAAATAAAAAGTGGTTCTAAATTCCTTGCAAAGATGTGTGCTGGGTGAGCTCTTTTTGTGACTGGGGGCCGATCTAATTTAGATAACCATAAGAATGTGAAGATATAAATGTATTATGACTTACACAGATATTTGTGTCTAATTGGATGAGTGAAAACAAGGTACTAGATGTTCTTGCCATAAAAGTTGACTTTGCTTAAACAACCCATTCTTTGTTAGAATAACTTCCTTGTCCCTCCTTCTTTGGCCCATAAAGTTCTTCTATTTTCTATAGCTCCTTAGAGGTTTTTTTGTTTGTTTGTTTGTTTGTTTTTGTTTTTGATTTTTTCCTGTTTACTAGATGGGATGCTGCCCAATCATGAACCATTGAAAGAAGCCGATTTTATCTTTAAATTTACTCAGCTGATTTTTTTAACATGTTTTCTAACCAAGAACATGACACTGTCAGAGATGAGTTTTAATATGCTAACTTTTTATAATTTTGTGGTAACAGAGGAATACACACACATCTGTTAATTATAGAAATAATATTTAATATTTTGGTCAGTGTGTGTTTTTAATGGGGTAGGTTTAAAGATCAAGTTAATTTCCTATTGCATCCCTTAAATCATACCATATAGGTTATGGCTTATTTTATCTTTATCCAAGACAGACCATTCTTAACCTTCAGATGCAATTTTTTTCTAATGACATCATGGTTGATAAATAGCAAAATGCCAGCTGTGTCAAACTGCTTACATTTCCAGAGGATCTAAGCCAGTCTATGAGAATGAAAGCCCATCAACCAAATACAAACCAGCATGTAGGAATTTAGATCAAGTTCACTAAGCTATCAATAACAAAAAAGCTTGTGGTTAAGTGCTCTGGGCAGTGGTAAAATTTAATGTCAGGTGACAGGTCATTGACAAGGGCATTTACTTAACATAAGACCAAAATTAAGATAATGCTTGAGAGATCAGGCAAGAGACCAGGCAAGAGTGTCAGATGTCCCAACCTATTGGCTAGGATTAAGGCAGACTTCCAGGCTCCCACTACCCTGCAAGTGCATAGTGTAGTAGTGGCAGGGGTGAGTGGAATGTGAGTGAGTTCAATGTATGAAGAAGCATTAGGCAGACAGAAACGGACTAGAAAAGTGAGGGAGGAACACTAGCTACCATACTGGAGAAAGGATAAGACAGCTATTATGTGGTGCTCTGATCAGATCTAGGATGCTGTTTATAAGACACAGGATTTGTTCCATGTGCAGATAGGACATTTCCAGAACCGGGTATCAGGAGAATATTTGCTCTCTTGCCAGGAAGGCCAGACATAACCAGTGACTGTGATTTTTGTAAAAGGTATTGGGACAAAATGACGATCTAAATCTATTTATTTATTGAAACATTTATTCGTTCTGCAAAAATGGATTGGGTACCTACTATATACCAGGATCCCTCCTAGGTACTGGGGATTTATCAGTGCAAAAACAAATAAAAAGGCAATGAAATAAAAAGATCCCTTCTGTCTGCACGCTTACAACCTGGTGGGGAAGATAGATAATGAACAACTATCATGAACAAATAACAAATCCATTACAACCAAGTGCTTTGGACTTAGTAATTATGGTTATGGTAACATTCCTCTTTGGCACAACGGGAGGCCACAATTCTTGTGTGAGAAAGGGAGTAGGACAGAAGAGAATGTACAATTCCCAACTGGCCGGCATCAAGGCTGAGTGGAAAGAAAGGTCTTTCAAGTGTTTCAGAATAATACACAATGTCATCAAGCCACTTGCAAAGCAGAAGGGAGTGTTTATTTGCATATCAGCATGCCTGCCTCTCTGTCATTTCTGAAATTATAAAGGTACAGTAGATGCAAGGACTTGAGAATGAATATACTTCCATGCCCTTCGGGACAGTATGGCACAGTTGGTCTTCTGCTTTAAACAGAGTATCTTTTTTTTTTGAGTGAAACTAAAGGTTATGGTATTATATACCTAGATGGTTAAAGTTTTTTTTTTTTTAATTATCAATTACAAAGCCCAGGATTCTAAATTAATGGACTCTTACTGTAGGTTCATTAAAGTAGGACTAATTTTCACTGTGTTATAATCACATGTCTCAAGATTTAAAATAATGGAAACTCCTGGAAATTGCTATCAAATGTTTAAAGCATTATGTGCTATTGAAATATGTACTTCTAAAACAGAGTCTCTATGCCCATTGAACCAGTCAGCATCACCATATTACCATGAACCCTCACACATTGATTAAATACTAATGTGACCCCAAGGCAATTTCAACTAAAAAGGTTTTTTTTTTTTTCTTTCTGTAGGCCTCATGCCTCCAAAGCTATTAAGCTACTTTGTTCTTCTGCTAATTATCTGAAATGTTATTAATCTGAAGCCTAAAACTCCTAGAACTTCTTCAAAGCTACTCTACAATGACAATGAAACTGAAGTTAAAAATATAATTAAGAGATTGGAGACAGAGATTCTAATGGTTAATTTTTCAAACCTCCAAACTTTAATATGTATGCCATTCTCCTGTTTTGTCTGATTTTGTTCTTGTTCCTCCAAATCTTTTTTAAGTGGTGAAATTATAGTCTTTTGCAAAAATATTGAGAAAAGGTCACTATTAAAAAAAAAACAAATACTTGGCTTTCATATCAAAGCTGATATTTTTAGCATGTTTGTTCAAAAATCTATATATCCTATAATGTATATTATTACCTTCCCAGTGGAATCGCCACTCCACTGTCCTTGCACCACTGATATTGCATGGCGCCTTCTGGGGAAATGAAATTCTAGTAGCCCTGAGATGGAATTGTCATTCTTCTATACAGATCCCAAGTTTCAGGGAATGCAGAGATAAATAAAATATGCATGCATTGCGTTCATTTGTCTTGGGGATACATAAAAATTCAGGATAGTAAGAGATTCTCTTTAGCTCAGAAAAAGACATAAAAAGAACTGGAAATTTAGCCATTCCTATAAGCTATAGACTAGGTATAATATTTAGAGACACATTTTAATTGTCATTTTAATTTTAAGAGTCTTAATTGTCAACAGCACAACTTTCCAACATAAAAGTGGTCCAAAATGAATGAAATCAAGTTTTAAGGATCTAGTTTGGCTGACTTGTGTGCATTAAAGCTTTAAATATTTTGACAGCTATCCATATTAATAAATGTTTGCAGGAAAAAATAATGAAGACTCTTAGATATGAAAGATGGTTCACTTATATCATTCTGGCCTCATAATGTATTGAGAAGATGACCGTTAAGTGCTAATCATGACCAAATCAGTTAGTAAATGCAATAATCTTGACCTAGAGGAGGAAGAGGAGGGGAAGAAAAAGGAGAAGGAGAAGGAGAAGGAGAAGGAGAAGAAGGAGAGGAAAGGAAATAAGGTGCTGGGATTCAGCTGTGGAGTCTGTCCCTTATTATAAGGGAGACACTGAGCAACGGATTTCACCTTTATAGACTTATTTTTCTCATTCATAACATGGAGAAAATAAGAGTACTTATTCATAGTGATGCTATCAGAACCAAATAAAATAATGCCAAGAAAATGTATTCGGTATAATGTAATCTCTTGACAGCATTCCCCCCACCCCATGCTCTCTATTCCAGTTACATTCATTCTTTTCATTTTTCTGAATGGATGATTCTTATTATTCCTGGTTTGTTTTGCTTTTCTATTTTGCACTACCTTGAATGCAATTCTTTCCTATTGTAGACCCTTATTTAACAGTGAAGCTCTAAATTACACATCATCTCTGTTATAAAACTCTAGTGAGACTGCCTCCTCTCCCCATCCCAACAGGTAGACTTGATCTTCAGCACTTTTATACTTCCTTAGTGTGTTGTGGAGGTTTCTATTGCCAGAGCAATCACAAATTTGTGTTTCACTTTTTGTTTACATATTTGTTTCCTTCAATAAATATAAATTGCTGAAGCCTTAGAAATACTTTATGTTCACATTCTCTTCCTAAGAAAAGTGCCTGAAATGCAATTAATACGCAATAAGTGTTGAATGAGTGGCAGCCTGAGTACACACATATTATCAGGATGGGCAAAATCCACTGAGCAATCAGAAAGCTTACAACATGCAGTTACTGGGTTAAGAGCTTCATAAACCGTTTATTCTACGACCCACTGAAAACTGTATTTACAGGCAAAAAGCAAATATTTGAAAATGAGATAACTTTCTTAAAACCATGGCAAAATGAGGATTGGCACTGAAGGCTGCTGTGGCTAAAAGTCTCTCTCTCTCTCTCTCAACCAAAGAAAGAGAGGTAGAGAGATAAGATGTGTGTGTGTGTGTGTGTGTGTGTATTATGGTTTTGTGATAATCTAATATATGTTATGGCCTGAAGTGTCTCTCAAAATTCATATGTTGAAACTCTGAACTCCAAGTACCTCGGAATATGACGATATTTAGAGAAAGGGTTTTGAAGAGATAATTAAGTTGAAAAGATATAATTAAGGTAAACCCTAATCTAATCTGACTGGTGACCTTATAAGAGGAAAACTGGACATACAAAATACACCATAGGAAAAGCTATGTGAGGATATAAAGAGAGGGGACTATCCTGAAGCCAAGGAGAAAAACCTCAGGAGAATCTAAATCAGCCGACCTTAATCTTGCACTACCAAGCTTTAGAACTGTAGGAAAATAAATTTCTATTGTTTCAACAGCCTAGTCTGTGGTATTCTGTTAGGCAGCCCTAGCAAACTAATGTATTTACACACACATACATACCCACACACATTTTAATTTTTTATTTATTTTTAATTTTTTTATAAACATATAATGTATTTTTATCCACAGGGGTACAGGTCTGAGAATCACCAGGTTTACACACTTCACAGCACTCACCATAGCACATACCCTCCCAAATGTCCATAATCCCACCCCCCTCTCCCTCCCCCTCCCCCTAGCAACCCTCAGTTTGTTTTGTGAGATTAAGTGACTCTTAATCTCCCACACACATTTTTTAATTTGTGTTAATATAACATACATGCAGGCCACCAGGTTGCTCAGTCCATTAAGCATCTGCCTTCGGCTCAGGTCATGATCCCAAAGTCTTGGGATCAAACCCATCAGGCTCCCTTCTCCATGGGGAGCTTTCTTCTCCCTCTGCCACTCCCCCTGCTTGTGTTCTCTCTCTCAGTGTCTCTCTGTGTCTAATAAATAAAACCTTAAAAAAAGGAAAAGAAAAACATACAGCATAAATACTGTATGATTTTAAATAGTCAACACTACTGAAATCCTTACAACTATAATCATGGTCATCTACCTCACCCTAGAGCCCTATTCCCCAGAGACTATCAATTTCAACTCTTTAGTTGTCTCCTCTTATATTTTCTCATTTTCTAAATAGCATGTTTATAATATTATCATATTATTTTTCACATTTCAGATGTAGATATTATTAATTTCTACCAGAAAACATGAAGATTTACTTTTCTTACATTCTTCTTCCATCCTCCTAGAATACGTATTTCTTAATTTTGGCTAAATAAATACACAGTGTTAACATAATCATGACAATAGCAATGTTTTTTCTCAGCTCAATTGCAGAATAGTAGAATACTAAATAGCAATCCCTCAGACACTTCCACCCATGAGAATCAACAAATTTCTCTTCAGCCTGCAGGGGCCACGTCTGCCTTGCTTGAAGAGGCCATAATGTACTTCCATGAGAAAGTTAGTTACCTTGTAGCACAAGATTAGTTCTCCTCATTTGTCCCTCCCTGTACTACTCATTGGCTTCCAACCTATAATGTTAGTCAGATCCCAGTATATTTCAGGAGATCAATTACAAAGTTAAAGGTACCAGACAGGGTTACAAATCAAAAGTATTACCAGATCTTGCTAAATTGTATCAACACAAATCTGGAAAATTGGTGTGGGAATGTATTTTTATGGTATTGAATCAGGGAAGGGAAAAATAATTTCAGACATATTGTAGGCCAAGCTGCTTACATACCCATCCCCTATCTAGTCCTATGGTAAAGTCCATGAGAGAGACTCTTCACCATGACTTTCAGAAATATATTGATGGGGTAAGAACAGAATCTTTGAAAAGTGTATAATTGCTATTTTCTATAGACCAAGGGGGTAATAGGAGATACTGCTAATAAAATGGATATTTATTTTCACTAGTGATGCTGAAAGCATTTAAGAAGCACCTCTAATTTATAGGATGAATATATATTTGCTGTATTCAGCACTAGAATGATCTGGACTAGATAAAGCTTTGGTGGTTTCTTATTGATCATGGTGTCCTTAGCAATAAATTTTATGGCTACTCAGAAAGTTCCTGGAAATATTTTGGGTGTGCCATCAGAGATTTGATGGGAGGTACCACAGTAGCCATGACCAGGTACCCAATTCCCAGATTTGTAAAATCCAAATCTGTTGAAGGATTCCAGGTATACTTGCGCAAAGAAACTCTGCTAATATCCTGAAAATCCACTGTAAATTTCTTTCCTAGCTTTCCCATAGAGCTATTTTCCAGGTCTACTGTGTACTGAGAAAATAAGATGCCCATACTCTTTGAAAATGATTGAATACTAATTCTGAACTAATGCTAACTTTGGGAGAGCCATATTATTGAGGACCACAAGAATAATGTAGTCATATGGGTGTATGAGGATAAATGGATATAGTCAACAGTGATCAGAATGTAAGGTACTTAGGGGCGCCTGGGTGGCTCAGTGGGTTAAAGCCTCTGCCTTTGGCTCAGGTCATGATGTGAGGATACTGGGATCGAGCCCCACATCAGGCTCTCTGCTCAGCTGCAAGCCTCCTTCTTCCACTCTCCCTCTCTGCCTGCCTCTCTGCCTACTTGTGATCTCTGTTTGTCAAATAAATAAATAAAATCTTTAAAAAAAATAAGAATGTAAGGTACTTAATGTAAGGACATCAACTCCCTGACAGAATTAGAGATATTGGGACAAGAAGTGTCAATCAGGAAGCCCTGGAATTTTTCTTCCCTTCCGAAATAATAAATCAAAAGTAATTCTTGGGGGAAAAGGGATTTGCAGAGTAGAACATCAGCATCAAAGAGTTGAAAGATGTCAAGGAGAGGATTCCTATCACTTTTCCCACTTAACTCACTCTTTCATTTGTGCAGAAGACAGATCTATCCTGGAGAATAGCAGTTGGTTACTAAGAAAGTAAACAAAAGATGATTGCAACAGTGTCTATTCTTCCTCTTGTCTCTTTTGTCTCCTTTACATGTGTTTGTTTCTACTACAAGGGAAAGAACACCAGAAGTAGTTTGCATTGTCAGCAGAGAAAGCATTGTATCTTGGTTCTTATGTTTTAGAACTAAATCAATTAGAGTGATCTGTGCCATAATTCAATTTTACAGAGACCTGATCATCCCAGAATCTCAAAGGTTGGGCTACTAAAGGGCTTGGAAACCCTGGCTTATTAGCCAAATTCAGCCCACTACCTGTTTTTGTAAGGCCTATGAGTTAAGTATGGTTATCACATTCATAAACGGTTGTACACACACACATACACACACACACACACTAGTATGTGACAGAAACTAAATTTGGCCCACAAACCCTAAGATATATATTCTCTAGTTCTTTAGAGAAAAAATACGTCAAACCACTGTCTATTATATCAACAAGGTTGTATTAATAGACTCTAATAAGGAAGAAGTGACAGTAGTTGGGATACTTATAATACAAATTTATGCTGTAAGGTATAAGATAAATCTCATGAACAAATAGGCCTGCCCACTGGATGAAATTTCAGTGTTTCTGATGTTCTAGGGCATTTGATTGGGCCCGGGGATGCCCCAATCACTGGTTAAACAATATTCCTGAATGCAATGCGTCTCTGAGAGTGTTTCTGGAAGAAGTTAGCATTTCAATCAGAAGACTGAATAAAGCAGAAGGTCCTGTCAAATGAGGATGGGCATCAGACAATCCATTCAGGGTCTAAATAAAACAAAAATGTGAAGGAAGGTTGAATTCACTGCTTGCCAACTGCATGAGCTGAAACATCAATTTTCTGCCCTTTCTGCTCCTCATTTTCAGGTCTCAGACTCAGATTAGTGACTAAACCATTGGCATTCTGGCTCTCAGGCTTTCAAACTCTACCACAGCTTTCTTGGATCTCCAGCTTGTGGATGGCAGATCATGGAACTTCTCAGTCTCCTTCGCCATGCAAGCCAATACTTCATAATAAATGTCTTTATCTATATATAAATATATATCCCTTTTTGGTCCTGTTTCTCTGGAGCACCCTGACTATTACATACTTGATGCCATGCTACTAAAAATTACAGCAATAATAAAAATTTCCATTCATTAGTTATTTTCTGTGTCTCGGTCATGCTACTAAGTGTTTACAGACACCATCTCCTTGAGTATTAACCCTGTGGAGTTATAAGCTCCATTGTAAAACCATGTGTCCATCTCAGTCCCTATTGTACATCCAGTGATTAGTGTAGTATCTTACTCACATATTATACTCTATTAAATACTTACTGAATAAATAATTGGCAGATATTAAGCCCATTCACAGATGAAGAAATAGGGGCACAAATACATTGTATAATTTGTTCAAAGCCAGTAACTAAGTGGCAAATCTGTAATTCAAAGCAAAGTACTTCTGGTTCCATATTTTACTCTTGAATACTATGATAAATTGCTTTTCTCTCATCTTACCACCTGTTTCCAAACTCAGTAAATCCACCTCTATCTACATTTCCTTTTTTATCTAACTACAATCTCATTATTTCCATCATTCTCATTGAAATCCTTCATGTTTCCTTGTCTAATGAATTTTTTTTAATGAAGAATTGAATAAATGGAGGCCTGTGTATCATTCTAAGAATGCACAATAATCTGACTACATTAAAGCCAATAAGATATAAATTATTTCATGTGCTAGTGAATAATTAATTATTATGTTTAATGCTTTAAACACATCAGAGTAGAGAAATTTGCATAGCATGATGCAGAATTATACCAGACCAGGAGAGATAAAGTGAAAATATGTCATTGTATAAACTTAGTGGCTTATGAATGCAGTATACAAATGATATTATAAATAGCATTAGGGATTTTCATTGTACTGCATGGAAATTGTCTGAGAAAATTCAAGAGTTTTGACTGCAGTCTTTTGATACAAAGAATGTCGTGTTTATTAGACACTAATACATTTTTAAATGGCTAACATACCCACACGTTTAGCATTTCAAGCCAGTACAAGGATGTGTTTATGATGAGATTACCTTAATTTTTTTTTTTTTTGCAGTGTTCAGGGCAGCAAGACACATCCATATGCACATAATTGAACTATGCACATAATGGTTAGTTTTATGTTTCAATACCCAGTAATTTAATCAAATACTAATCTAGAGATTTTGTAGATATAATGAAATAATCAGTTGTGTTCAAGTAAGAGAGATTACCCTAGATAAACTGCATGGGCCTGATTCAATCAGTTATGAGCAAAAACTCAGTTTTCCTTAGGAAATTTGACCTATGGAGACAGCTTCCATTCCCATAGCTAAGCCTTCATGCCTATTTTTCCTGGAGCCCTGCCCTATAGATTTCAGACTTGCTTCTCCAGACTTCAATAAATCTCTTAATGTAAATATCTTGCAGCTTCTGTTTTTCTGATAGAATCCTGACTAATACAATGCCACATGGTTTTGCGATAAAAATTATGGAGTGTTGTGTGTGTGTGTATGTATGTGTATCCTGATTCACACACATAATGCCCATCATCCTGAGAAATTATTAACCAAGCTTTTCTGTTTTGTGAAGTTCAGGGCTGGGCCATAAGTTAGAATAAATATAAATTTAGTCTTCTTATCTCCATAATACACACAAGTTGAGAGTTTGTCAATATTTCAATAGAGTCTTTTGAACATTTATCAGTCAGCATTGGCAGGTTTGACAGGCAAACTACTTGCTGAATACCAAATGCAAAAGCACTAAGCTGTCATTTTTAGACAGGTTATTACTTTGAAATGATTATTATTTAAGATAAGTTCCTCCATATATTTAATTCAGACTCCTTACCATCTCAATTGTAAAGTACTTTAATGTAAATTTTATCTGTATGCCATAAATGTAATATTAATGCTTCTAATAAGTAGATTTTTATATTCAAAGGATTTCTGATTATTTTTAATACATCAAGGTGTGAGATACACTACAGTCATATTACTATATTTGTTCTTTAACATGCTAAATGAAAATGGAAATTTTTACTGAATTTGATGATTACATGGGCATTAAATATGTTTCTTAAATTATTTCTCCAAAATGCATTTCAAGTGTCATTACAAATCAAAATTCAAACAATGTCAAGATTTTTTCAATAATCGAAGGTACAGGTTTTTGGTTTTGGGTTTTGTTTTTTTTTTTCTTTTTTTTGGTCTAAGAGTAGAAGAAGCTCACAGAACATTTTATTGAAGAGAGCCATAAAACAAAATAGACAAGAGAGCTGCAGATACATATATACACATACATAGAATAGAACTATTTCTACATCATTACATATGCATAGGCTTGATTCACCCTTGTTATGAGTTTGTATTCTTAAGCGAAAGATGAGAATAAACTCATCAACTAGTGAAAAAGTGCATTTGCATGATATCAAATCCTGTAACTCATTAGAGTTTTTCTAATCAACTCATCTGAATAAGATATGATGATGATGATGATGATGATGATGAAAATGAAAATGAACATATAAGACAGCAATAACTATTTTTGCATAGTAAGGCTAGTCTATAAGAGTATACTCCAATTAGATGGAACGGAAACATTTACCCCATATGATTTATTTATCTACACAGCTGCATGATGTTGATGGGAATCAGGAATGCCAATTTTATTGTTTGTTCATAATTTTAGGGCTGCCTCTGGTGATTGGAGCCCCAGTTTGATTTTCTTCCGAGCAAGCTAGGATGGAATATCCTCCAAGATGAAGTGAAAAGACAATGGAAGTTTTCTCAGTGTAATTTAGAACTAAACTCATGTATAAATAACCAGTTACTGAAATGATATTGGTGACTTTTATAAAGGAAACAAAGAAAAAAATAAATAGCAGCACAAAAAAGTACTCAAAAAATACCAAATGTTCCTAATAAAATAATATAAATTACTATACGATGTAATGAAAAACATAAAATATGTATATACTTACATGGGAAAATGTATACAGAATATTTTAAAGATAGTTTTATTTAAATCAATATCAATTAGCATATTTTAAAACCAGAAATCCACAAAATGTTAAGCATTCTGAATAGAAAATTGTAATGATTGCTGTGAATTGTGTAAGACTGATGAATTGTACACCTGTACCCCTGAAACAAATAATACATTGTATGTTAATTTTTTTAAAGTTAGACAAAAAAATTATACAGAGAAGTAAAGAAGTTAAAAGTTAAAATTTTATTTGAAAAATAAAATTTCAAATATAAAGAAAAGAAAATTATAATGATCATCCACATCATAATAATTATTCACATTTTAAATCTATGCAATGCCTTACTAAATTTTAAACTAAATTAAATAAACAGACCAAAGAATAAATTAACTTTCAATGAACAGAAGTAGTGATTTTTTTTTCTGTGTTTTAGAGCATAGCCATGTTTATGTAATTATCTCTGGCCCCCAAATTAGAGAAAGCAATGAATTCAGCTAGCTGCATCGGTAGATGGGTAAGGGGATGGCAGAATGGATGAAAAGGGAAAAGAATGACAGTGGGTTAACAACTCCTGGAGTGAGAGATAGGGGATAAATCCAGTATTATATTCAGAAGGGCAATGAGGAGGTTACTCTATTAGTAAATCTTTGCTTTATGTTTGAGATAACCATCAGAAAATTAATGCAGGAAAAAAGCTTAGAAGATGCTTCAAGCATGGGTCCTGGAGTGACTTGGAGAAGAGTACAAGCCTGAATTTCAGTAGGGACAGAGCTGGGAGTGTTCCCTGGGACAGGGTGAAGAGCTGATACCTCTATGAGCTAAACAACATTTCACAATAGGAAGTTGGACCTTGAAGGGTTCTTTTGACCAAGGAAGAATTCACTGAAAATTTAAGCAAAGAGGAAACACAGATTTAGGTAGAAACTTGAATCCTGTTCCAAGGAAGAGAAAGAGGGGGCAGCATTATAAAGATGAAGGTTTATAAGTATAGTTCTCTCTAGGTCCTCTGTGCAAAACAGTGATTGAAATGAGGTTAATTGGGATTTGTTGGCTTAACGTGCCTGAGGGACCGAAATTTCTTAAATTAAACTAGCCCCTTTGGAAGTGAAGAATGTGAAAGATCTGCCATGCTGAGGAGGACGTTAAGTACAGGTGAGGGGTCATGGCCAGCTTAAGAGTTCAAAAACTTCATAGTTCTAATGAAAACATGCTTAAATTCCTGCTTTATGGCCTGCCACCCCATTTTCAAGGTACTTTTTACTCTCATGGGCCTAATGGGAGGTTTAGTTTTCTCTTAAATATTTAACTTATTTGTAAAAGGCAGTGGCATTTTAGGAAAAATATGCATATCGAATCTAAAAATTTGGGGTATAATTCTCATTGGAACACAGATCTTCTGTGCAACCTTAGACAAATCTACCCAATCTTGTCCCATAACAAATTATAAGAAGTCATCATTCAATGACACTGCTGTGAGTAGTCTAAATGCTTACTAGCAGAAAAATAACAGCATTAAAAAAGAGATGGGGGGCACCTGGGTGGCTCAGTGGGTTGAAGCCTCTGCCTTCGGCTCAGGTCATGATCCCAGGGTCCGGGGATCGAGCCCCACATCAGGCTCTCTGCTCGGCAGGGAGCCTGCTTCCCTTCCTCTCTGCCTGCCTCTCTGCCTGCTTGTGATCTCTGTCTGTCAAATAAATAAATAAAATCTTTAAAAAAAAAAAAAGAGAGAGAGATGGAATCACACTTTTTGACCTAGTCAAAGTAGAGAATTTGGTATCTCTCTTGAAGTCATTATAGGAAGAAATTACTAATTTTAACTTCTTCCAGGACAAAGTATTCATTTACTCCACAACTACCACATATTTTCTATAGAAAAATAGGACATACAGACACAAATAAATTCACAAGAAATCCTAACATGCAGAGATATTTACTTTCATATATATATATGTGTGCATATGTACTTATGTCTATTCACATGCATATATGTATAATATATTTTTATTTTGTTATGTTTTAAAATTATTTTCTAACATATATTTTATGAATATTACTGTATATGTTTATTTATATAAATTTATGTAGTGTAATAAATAAATAAATATATATATTAAGATTATTGTGTAATATGTATTTTTCTCTTTATGAAAAGATATAATGTAAGCATAGTTTAAGGAACAATAATGAAAAAAATTCTTCTGTGCCTATCATTTTGCTTAAAAATAGAAACATTATCTGTATCCATTAACTGGTAAATGGTAGAGCAAAATCCTTCCATTTTCTTTTCGTGAGAAATACATGGTTTATCCTTTGCATTTCATATGTATTTGAGAATCGGCTTGTGATATCCTATGAAAATAACTCCATTAAAGTCATACTGGAAATAATTTACGATGCAATCTTTATATTTAGTCTTCCTACTTATTGATTTATTTTTAAACATTTATTTATTTATTCTAGAGAGAGAGCTTGCATGCATGGGGGGAGGGGCAGAGGGAGAGAATCTTCAAGCAAATTCCCTGCTGAACGTGCAGCCCAGCACCAGGCTGGATCCCAAAACCCATGAGATCATGACTTCAGTTGAAACCAAAAGTTGGAATCTTAACTGACTGACCCATCTAGGGAACCCTGAGTCTTCCTATTTAAAGTGTATGAGGAGGGGCGCCTGGGTGGCTCAGTGGGTTAAAGCCTCTGCTTTCGGCTCAGGTCATGATCTCAGGGTCCTGGGATCAAGCCCTGCATTGGGCTCTCTGCTCAGCAGGGAGCCTGCTTCCTCCTCTCTCTCTCTGCTTCCCTCTCTACCTACTTGGGTTTTCTCTGTCAAATAAAGAAATAAAATCTTAAAAAAATAAAAAATAAAAAAACTAAAGTCTATGAGGAGCCTGAGTGGCTCAGTTGGTTAAGCAACTGCCTTTGGCTTAGATCATGAGCCTGGAGTCCTGGGATCAAGTCCCACATCGGCTCCCTGCTTAGTAGGGAGTCTGCGTCTCCCTCTGACCCTCCCCTTCTCATGCTCTCTCTCTCTCTCATTCTATCTTTCTCAAATAAATAAAAAAATAAAGAAATAAAAAGTAAAGTGTGACCTCTCTGTCTCTTCATTTTGCCTTGAAATTTTGAATAGTCTCATTTTTTTCTGTCAAGATTTTGTATATCTTTTAAGATTTATTATTATTATTATTATTATTATTATTATTACTAGCTACTCTATATTTACTTCTTTTAACTAAACGTTTTATATTGAGATGATGATTAGTTCACATGCTATTGGATGAAATAATACAGAGATTTCATATAGCTTTTACTAAATTATCCTTGATGGGAACATCCTACAAAACTATAATACGATATCATAGCCAGGATATTGACATTGATAAAGTCAAAATAAAGAACAATCAAGATACATCACCATAAAGGATCCCTATGTCACCAGTTCACAGACACATCTAACTCATACCCAGCTCTCTAACTTTGGCCAACCACTAATACTTTCCTCCATTTTTATAATTTTGTAATTTCAAGAATATTACATAAATAGAATCACACAGTATATAAACTCTTGGGATTATGACAGTTGCATATTTAGTTTTATAAGAAACTGCCAAAACTTTGGCAGTGACTGTACCATTTTACATTCCCAGCAGCAAAGTATGAACGAATCCAGTTTCTCTGCACTCTTACCAGCACTTGCTGCTGACGTTATTTTTTATTTTAGTCTTCTGATGGGAATATGGTGATATCTCAGTACAGTTTTAATTTTCATTTCCCAATAGCTAAGAAAGCTGAACATTTTTTCATGTGTTTATTTATCATCTCCCACTGAATCAGCTTTCATTTATCTCTTCACTGAAATGTCTCTTTATATCTCCTGCCTATTTTATAGTTGGATTTTTGTCTTTACTGTTGAGTTTTGAGAGTCTATATATTTTCAATACTAGCCCTTTATCAGATAGGTGGTTTGGACATGTATTTTCTCAGTTGTAGTTTATCTTTTCATTCTGTTCACAGAGCTTTGAGGATCAAAAGTTTTTAATTTTGATGCAGTCCAATTTGTAAATTTTCCTTGCTATGGATCATGATTTTGGTGTCAAGACTAAGAATGCTTTTTTTTTTTTTTTTGAGACAGAAAGAACACAAGAGATGGGGAGAGGCAGAGGGAGGAGCAGACTCCCCGCCAAGCCAGGAGCCTGATTCAAGGACCCTGAGATCATGACCTGAGCCAAAGGCAGATGCTTAACCCGCTGAGCCACCCAGGGGACCCACGCCTCACAACTCTTTACCTAGCCCTCGATCTTGATGATGATTTTCTCCTGTGTTTTTTTGGGTTGGTTTGTTTGTTTGTTTCCTACAGGTTTGTAATGAAGAGGATGACTCCATTTTTGATGTTTGAATGCTAATGTTTTTTAAACCCCACCACATCCCCATGCCCTGCATCTGGGTAAGCAATTTAAAAATACCACATGTTCCTTCCTTTGGCACTGGAATTTGAAATCAGATACCCCTTTGTGTGGTCCATGTGTAAGAATCTGCATCTCAGCTCCATTTCCTAACATAACACATCTCAAGCCAGTTGTCCCTTCTCACACTTCAAGACATTTTTAGACCTGCTCGGAAGCCTTCCCTGACTTGCATGGAAAGCCTCATTATATGAGTGTAAAATGTCACAATTTCTTCATGTGTATAGGTAACATCATAAGTCTTATCATCGAAACTAAATTTTAGGAGAGCAATTACAGTGGCTCCTATTATGTGTCAAACTGGCTGGGCCACAATACCCAGATATTTAGTCAAATATGTCTGAATGTTGCTGTGAAGGTGTGTGTATGTGTGTGTCGCGGGGTGTGGGTATGTGTGTACATATGTGTTTAGATGACATTAATATTTAATCAATAGATTTTGAGTTAAACAGATTGATATTCATAATGTGTGTGGGCATCACCACCTGATTAGTTGAAGGCCTTAAGAAAGACTGATTTCCCCTAAAAAGGAGGCCATTCTGACAGTAGACTAACTTCAACCTCAAGCTGCAACATCATCTCTTTCCTGCAGCTTGTCCTACAGATCTTGTATTTGCCAGCCTCCATAATCATGGGAACTAATGCCTTAAAATAAATTGTCTTTCTCTTTCCATTTGTCTTCTTCTGCCCCCTCCACCTCTATTGGTTCTCTGTCTCAGGAAAACTCTGACTACTACAGAAGTACAAAGGTCTGCATGTTTCTATATGAATAGCTTCGATAAAATTTTATTGCTTTTGCATTTAGTCTACGATTCACTTTGGGTTAGTTTTCTATTAGGTGTGTGTTTTAGACTGAGGTTCAATTTTTAGTCTATGTGTGTCCAGTCACTCCTACACTGTTTATTGAAAAGGTTATTCTTCTTCCATTTAATCACTTTTGATTCTTAGTCATAAACTAGTTGGACATATTTGTGTGGATTTATTACTGGATTTCTTATTCTGGTTCTTGAGCCATGTGTTCATTTTTACATCAGTCATAGTCTTCTGATCTCTTTACACACACAGTAGTGCTTCATGTGAAGTAGAGTGATCCTTGCACTTTACCCCTTTTTCAAGATTACTTTAGCTGTTTTAGGACCTATACTTTGCCACATAAGTTTTAGAATAAATGTTTACATATACAAAATATCTCAGTAAAATTTTTAATGGAATGAAATTAAATCTATAGATCAGTTTGAGAATAATCAATATCTTTACCATATTGAGTCTTCCATTCCACGGAAATTATATCTTCCATTTATTTAAATCTTCTTTAATTTCAAGTCATCAGGATCTTGTAATTTTCAGCATCCAGAGTCCACATTTTGTTGTTTATTATAAAATTTCCATTTTCTCCAAAGTGAATGCAAATGGTATTGTGTTTTTACTTTCACTGTTAGAATATAGAAATAAAATTGATTTTTGCAGGTGTTTTGTGGGGAACATTCTTTTGTAATTGTGTCTTTTATCTGATTTTTTTATATATGTAGAAATGCAATTTATTTTGACTACTAAATTTTTAATCTACGAAGTTTGTTAAATTTTCTATTAATTTAAATAGTTTTTAAGTAATTTGGGGGAAATTTTCTATGTAAACAATCTGATCATGGGTAAATATTGACAGTTTTTTTTTTCTCTTTTGTATTTTTATACTACTCTCTACTTTTTAATCTAACTAAAATGTGTAGGCACTGATACATAGTTACACTGTTTAAAAGAATTGATAATAGCAATTATCTGTGCCTTGATTGCTTTTTAATAAGCATTAATTCAGCATTTTATTATTATTTGTAATGTTACTGTTGAATTTCTATAAGGCATTCCTATTCTGGTTTTTTAAAATTCTTTTATATGGAGGCACCTGGGTGTCTCAGTCAGTTAAGCATCTGTCTCTGCCTCAGGTCATGCTCCCTGGGTCCTGGAGTCGAGTCTGACATCAGACTCCCTGCTCACTGGGGATTCTGCTTCTTCCTATCCCTCTCCCTCTTCCCCATGCTCATGTTTTCTCTCTTAAATAAATAAATAAAACCTTTAAAAAGTAAAATAAATGGATAAAGAAGATGTGGTATATATACACAATGGAATACTATGCAGCCATCAAAAGAAATGAAATCTTGCTATTTGCGATGACATGGATGGAACTAGAGGGTATCATGCTTAGTGAAATAAGTCAATGGGAGAAAGACAACTATCATATGATCTCCCTGATATGAGGACATGGAGATGCAACATGGGGGGTTAGGGGGATAGGAGAATAAATGAAACAAGATGGGATTGGGAGGGAGACAAATCATAAGTGACTCTTAATCTCACAAAACAAACTGAGGGTTGCTGGGGGGAGGTGGGGTTGGGAGAGGGGGAGGGGGTTAAGGACATTGGGGAGGGTATGTGCTATCGTGAGTGCTGTGAAGTTTGTAAACCTGGCGATTCACAGACCTGTACCCCTGGGGATAAAAATATATTATATGTTTATAAAAAAAAAAAATTGGAAGGGGAGGTGAACCATAAGAGACTATGGACTCTGAAAAACAACCTGAGGGTTTTGAAGGGGCGGGGGTGGGAGGTTGGGGGAACCAGGTGGTGGGTAATAGGGAGGGCACATATTGCATGGAGCACTGGGTGTTGTGCAAAAACAATGAATACTGTTACGCTGAAAAAAAATAATTTAAAAAAAAGAAAAGAAAAAAAAGTAAAATAAAATTCTTTTATATGTCTTATTTTTAAAATTTTGACAAGAAGTTCTATTTCATTTTTAATTTGTTAAGTATTTTAGCTATAAAATTTTGAATTTTATGGGATGCTATGTCTGCATCTATTGAGGTGGTGATCATATGTTTTCTCATCTTAAAAATGTCATTGTGCCTAATTACTTCAGTCTTTTTCTGATATTTGGTTAAGATTGTGTTCCTAGAATAAACACAACTTTATCATGGCATGTCATATTTTTAAAAATTTGCTGTATTTGGGCGCCTGGGTGGCTCAGTGGGTTAAGCCTCTGCCTTCAGCTCAGGTCATGATCCCAGAGTCCTGGGATCGAGCCCCGCATCGGGCTCTCTGCTCAGCAGGGAGCCTGCCTCCCCCTCTCTCTCTGCCTGCCTCTCTCCCTACTTGTGATCTGTCTGTCAAATAAATAAATAAAATCTAAAAAAAAAAAAAATTTGCTGTATTTGCTAACACTTTGTTTAGGGTATTATATATCTTCTGTATGTTCTATGTAGAATAGGTATGTAATTCTGTCCCCCTCTTTTTTTATTAGTTCTTACTTGGTTTTGAAATCAGGATTTTATTATTCTCATAAAATACTATGGAAGTATTTTCTATTTTTCTCTACTCTAAAAGAGTTTATATAAAGTTAACATTTGTTTATTAAATACTTAGTAGAACATCCTCTAAAGCCATTTTGGGAACACTAAAATTTCAATGTACTTTGTTTAAAGGTTATGACTCTTTTGGATTTTCTATTTCTTTTAGAGTCAATTCTGATTGTATATTTCTACAAATCCAATTCTCCAAGTAATTGAAAAATTATTGACATAAAAATATCCACAAATTCTTTTTAACTCTAAAACTTTGAATTATGATATCACACACAGAGAAGAGTGCATAAAACATAAATATATTTTAATAATTTCCACACAAACAAATCCTGTGTATTTGAAGCCTTTGTGAAGATAAAGAACATTTCTATCACCTCAGAAGCTTACAACTGTAAATTCTCCTTCCTAAAAAAGTTTATTACTCTAAAATTTGTGATAATCACTTATTTTTCCCCATATAATCTTACTATCTAATTAGGAATTGCTCATTATTACTGCTTAGTGATGCATATTTTTGAACTTCATATAAATGGGATCATACAGGATGTTTATCTTGGGCTTCTTTTGTTCAATGTTAGTTTTTGAGGGATTCAACCATATTTGGGTGCTGTAGTATTCCATTCATTCTCAATTTTGTATAAGGTTATATTTTATGGTTTTGCACAATTTACTTATCCATTCAAATATGATCACAATTTGAGGTTTGGTTTTTGTTCTTTTTTTTCCCACAGTGATTATTTTTATCAAGAAGAATTAAGTTGATTTCTAGTTTTGTTACTTACTAACAGTATAAATTTAATTTGTCACTTAATTTTTCTAAATTATTTCATAAAATATCTATTTCATTATTCAAGCATAAGATTACATAATGCAAAATAATCTTTTTCATTATTATCATCTAGTGTTTTCCAGTATGCACTTAAAAGTGTGTTATCTCTTGAAAATTTTTGGAAGTTTTTCTCCTTTTTTTTTTAAGATTTTATTTATTTATTTGACAGACAGAGATCACAAGTAGGCAGAGAGACAGGCAGAGAGAGGAGGAAGCAGGCTCCCCGTGAGCAGAGAGACCAATGCGGGGCTCAATCCCAAGACCCTGAGGTCATGACCTGAGCTGAAGGCAGAGGCTTAACCCACTGAGCCACTCTGGTGCCCCAGTTTTTCTTGAACAGTAATATGTATCTTGGGGGCACCTGGGTGTCTCAGTGGGTTAAGCTTCTGCCTTCGGCTCGGGTCATGATCTCAGGGTCTTGGGATTGAGCCCCGCATTGGGCTCTCTGCTCAGCGAGGAGCCTGCATCCCCCCTCTCTGCTTGCCTCCTTGCCTATTTGTGATCTCTTTCTCTCAATGTCAAATAAATAAATAAAATCTTTAAAAAATATGTATATTGATATTATGGTGTTTGGGATAAGACAGTCTGGAATATAATATATAATACAACATATGAGATGTAATATATAATATATAATACAATATATCACTTATTACCAACATGTCAAATGTAGTCAAATGACTATAAAATTAACCACCACAATTTTTATTTTTTCATTAGTTTTAAATGTTGCCAAAATAAGAGAATTAAATGTTTTAAAATATTTCTTCTCCTTTGGAGTCTCTAGGCATATAATTCTTCAAATATTTTCTAGGATTTTGAAATCTATTTTTTGATAGTTAAATTTACATATCTGACTCTGAACACTTTTCCTTTCTTTGGGAATTCCTATGCACTTCCAAATCTCTATCATTCTACCTCTTCTCAATCACAAAAAACAAATATGTAATCTCCATAAAAACACTGAACAATCTATACAAATGGTGGCTTCAAGACTAGTCCTCCAGACTTAGATGGCCGGTGTAGCTCAGTTGTTTGGGCTATATCTGCTTATATCTGCTGCTTATGATTAAAAGCACTTTTACTACCCAAATCTTCTGCTTATATCTGCTGACCTGGGGTTATGATTAAAAGCACTTTTACTACCCAAATCTTCCAGTCTGAGCAATAAATTACAGGGTTAGAATACCTAGTCTTCATTTCAACTAAATTGTTGTTGGCAAACCTACTATTTCACTAGCTAAGGTAAAATGGCTACTTTCTTCCTATGTCCTCTTGTTGTATGAAATAAGTCTGGAATATAGTTTTTATTATACATTCTAACACACTAAAAGATAATTAAGTTCCTCAAAAATTTTATGAGATAAGTCAGAGGTTTTATTAATTTGCATTACCCAAGTAAGAAAATGAGTCATAGAGGAGCTGAGAGATTGTTGGCCAAGTTTAAGGTGGAAGAGAAGACAGATATATGGATCCCTGATTTTTAGTTCATTGATCTTTCTATTAAAGATCAAAAAACACATATAACATTTGGAAATAATTGGCTGAATGAGTAGGCATTGCACAGATCAGGCATAAAAGCCATATTTAAAGAACAAAGAAAAGAGAATTCTCAACCATTAGGGCTTAGGTGCATAAATTATTTTTGGTAGGACCAGCAGAATTATCAGCACATTTTTCATTTCTTCAAGAGTAGCAGTTGGTAACACTGGAAGATCAAAACTGATTTTAGATTCCAAACTGGCTACTCTAAAAGGTTTCACTATATGATACTCTCAATAGATGCTGAAAAAGCATTTGACAAAGTACAGCATCCCTTCCTGATCAAAATTCTTCAAAGTGTAGGGATAGAGGGCACATACCTCAATATTATCAAAGCCATCTATGAAAAACCCACCGAAAATATCATTCTCAATGGAGAAAAACTGAAGCTTTTCCGTTAAGGTCAGGAACACTGCAGGGATGTCCATTATCACCACTGCTATTCAACATAGTACTAGAAGTCTTAGCCTCAGCAATCAGACAACAAAAGGAAATTAAAGGCATCCAAATCAGCAAAGAAGTAGTCAAACTATCACTCTTTGCAGATGATATGATACTATATGTGGAAAACCCAAAAGACTCCACTCCAAAACTGCTAGAACTTGTACAGGAATTCAGTCAAGCGTCAGGATATAAAATCAATGCACAGAAATCAGTTGCATTTCTGTACACCAACAACAAGACAGAAGAAAGAGAAATTAAGGAGTCAATCCCATTTACAATTGCACCCAAAACTATAAGATACCTAGGAATAAACCTAACCAAAGAGGCTAAGAATCTATATGCAGAAAACGATAAAGTACTCATGAAAGAAATTGAGGAAGACACAAAGAAATGGAAAAATGTTCCATGCTCCTGGATTGGAAGAATAAATATTGTGAGAATGTCTATGCTACCTAAAGCAATCTACACATTTAATGCAATCCCTATCAAAATCCCACCAATTTTTTTTCAAAGAAATGGAACAAATAATCCTAAAATTTATATGGAACCAGAAAAGACCTCGAATAGCCAAAGGAATATTGAAAAAGAAAGCCAAAGTTGGTGGCATCACAATTCCGGACTTCAAGCTCTATTACAAAGCTGTCATCATCAAGACAGCATGGTACTGGCACAGAAACAGACACATAGATCAGTGGAACAGAATAGAGAGCCCAGAAATAGACCCTCAACTCTACAGTCAGCTAATCTTTGACAAAGCAGGAAAGAATGTCCAATGGAAAAAAGACAGCCTCTTCAATAAATGGCGCTGGGAAAATTGGACAGCCACATGCAGAAAAATGAAATTGGACCACTTCCTTACACCACACACGAAAATAGACTCAAAATGGATGAAGGACCTCAATGTGAGAAAGGAGTCCATCAAAATCCTTGAGGAGAACACAGGCAGCAACCTCTTCGACCTCAGTCGCAGCAACATTTTCCTAGGAACATCGGCAAAGGCAAGGGAAGCAAGGGCAAAAATGAAATATTGGGATTTCATCAAGATCAAAAGCTTTTGCACAGCAAAGGAAACAGTTAACAAAACCAAAAGACAACTGACAGAATGGGAGAAGATATTTGCAAACGACATATCAGATAAAGGGCTAGTCTCTAAAATCTATAAGGAACTTAGCAAACTCAATATCCAAAGAACAAACAATCCAATCAAGAAATGGGCAGAGGACATGAACAGACATTTCTGCAAAGAAGACACCCAGATGGCAAACAGACACATGAAAAAGTGCTCCACATCACTCGGCATCAGGGAAATACAAATCAAAACCACAATGAGATATCACCTCACACCAGTCAGAATGGCTAAAATTAACAAGTCAGGAAATGAGAGATGCTGGCGAGGATGCGGAGAAAGGGGAACCCTCCTCCACTGTTGGTGGGAAAGCAAGCTGGTGCAACCACTCTGGAAAACAGCATGGAGGTTCCTCAAAATGTTGAAAATAGAACTACCCTATGGCCCAGCAATTGCACTACTGGGTATTTACCCTAAAGATACAAACATCGTGATCCGAAGGGGCACGTGTACCCGAATGTTTATAGCAGCAATGTCTACAATAGCCAAACTATGGAAAGAACCTAGATGTCCATCAGCAGATGAATGGATAAAGAACAGGTGGTATATATACACAATGGAATACTATGCAGCCATCAAAAGAAATGAAATCTTGCCATTTGCACGACATGGATGGAACTAGAGGGTATCATGCTTAGTGACATAAGTCAATCGGAGAAAGACAACTATCATATGATCTCCCTGATATGAGGATGTGGAGATGCAACATGGGGGGTTAGGGGATAGGAGAAGAATAAATGAAATGAGATGGGATTGGGAGGGAGACAAACCATAAGTGACTCTTAATCTCACAAAACAAACTGAGGGTTGCTGGGGGAACGGGGGGTGGAGAGAGGGGAAGTGGGGTTATGGACATTGGGGAGGGTATGTGCTATGGTGAGTGCTGTGAAGTGTGTAAATCTGGCGATTCACAGACCTGTATCCCTGGGGATAAAAATACATTATATGTTTATAAAAAAATAAGAAATAAATAAAAATTAAACACACACACACACACAAAGGTTTCACTTAACCATGCTAATGTTAATGAACACATGGGATGACTCAATAGAACGTTTGATGAAGCAGAGGCATGTTTTCAACCAAATTAACTGATTTTACCCATTTGCTCACATATGATCCCTGTTGTGTGTTACAGGACCAGTCTGAGCTATTTCTATAGTAACTTGCTCCATGTTCTGCCTTCTTATATCCCACACCATACTTCCTTTTTTTTTTTTTTTTTAATTTATTTGACAGAGAGAGAGGTCACAACTAGGCAAAGAGGCAGGCAGAGAGAGAGGAGGAAGCAGGCTCCCCGCGGAGCAGAGAGCCCGATGCGGGGCTCCATGCGGGGCTCGATCCCAGGACCCTGAGACCACGACCCGAGCCAAAGGCAGAGGCCTAAACCACTGAGCCACCCAGGCGCCCCCCACACCATACTTCCTTAATTTTCACCCAACTCACTTTGTTTTTATGACCTCCAAGGAGACACCCTCTTGCTCAGCTCCTCATCTTCTTTCTCTCTTTATTCGTTTATTCCTTCAAGTTGTCTATTTGCCAAACAAAAGAGGTAGGAGGTTTTGCTTCCATACTTAGCTGGTGATAGGAAGTTTGTACCCTTATAAAACAATTGTGTATGTCATAAAAGTTACTCTTACATGCTTTATTGAAGGTACCTATTATTTGAAAGGTGAAATGTATAAGATTAAAGGGTGAGATTACCGATAAAATGAAAGATGCATGGTTAAACTGAATTTCAGGCAAAGAGCAAATAATTTTTAGTTTAAGTCCCAAACATTGCATGAGGCATTCTTACATGAAGAAAATCACTTGTTTATTTTAATTTCAAATTTGCCTTGGCATCCTGTATTTTTCTTTGTTAAATATGACAACCCAATAGGCTCTGAGAGTACTCATATTGCTATCTTGGTTTCTGGAATAGAAGAGTAAAATCCCTCAATACAATAATTAGGAGAGTGGAGATAGCCAACTATCCTTTTTATTCCTTTGTTTCTTTTTCCCTCTTTTCTTATTCTTCCTCCCATTCCTCTATCCTCCATCTCTCAGAAATAGTAGTAATGATGGTAGTACTAGCCATAGTAACTGTAACAGTAGTAGTAATACTAATAATATTAATAATCCCTCCCTTTGTATAGTATTTTCAGAAGTATCATCTTATTTGATTTTTAGTGATTTGTGGGTTTTTTTTCCATATAGATACTGAAAATGGTGGGAAAGAAAAAATAATCACAGAACTATATTTAACATTTCTTTGTTTAGACCTATGCTTACTGTGAAAGTAACCTCTTCCAAAAGTAGGGCAGGTAAAATGAAACTGAGACATAATCCAGATTAATTCAGAGCCCACAGCTTCCTACTAATGATCAAAGTTGAACAGGGGCTTCATTTCTTAGATGAGTCATTATATTGACTTTGTTCATTAAATTAAAGGATTTTAATTAAATGTATTCACCCTGGCAAAATATAGAGGAAATTAAGGAGACCGTATTTGGATGATTCTGTAATAACTAACTGAAAGGGAAAATTGAGGCAAATGTTAGGAGTTAAACCATTTTTTCACTTCTTAGCTTCTGTGTTTTTAGTAATATAGGTCAAAGTATATGCAGACCTTGTATGTCATGTAATCAGTCTTATTTGTACTCTCTTTTCATGGTAGAGTAGTTCTTTTAAGCATATGGTCTTAAGTAACATTTTTAAAACATGAAGATTTTAGTATATGATTGGGAACTAACTATAATGTGAAACAGACTGATGAATTTTGTGCTATAATGGGAGAGTGATTTTTAAATAAGAGGTATAATATCTTGCTTTTGACATGATTCATACTGTTAGATCTATCATTCTCTAATTAATATCTGCAGTGCAAATTTTAAATATGTCTAGCACTGTAATAAACATTTTACAAAGATTATTTTTTTATCTTCCAAAATGCCGATAAGGTAGATAGCACACTTAACATTTGGAGAAAGGTTGGCCTTAGAATGTATTAGCAAATGGCTCAAAGTAACTCAACTTTACAGTGAAAGTTAGTATGTAGACATGCTTGTGTTTATCTCTGAGGTATAATGAACATACAATAAGCGCCACATGTTTAAAGAGTAGTATTTGATAAATTTTAACATATGTATATACCCATGAAAAAAATCATCACAATTAAGATAATGCACGTATCCATCACCCACAAATATTTCCTCATGTCCTTTTGTAATCCGTCCCTCTTGTCTCTTCCAGTCACTCTTCTTATCCCCAGGAAATTGCTGCTCTGTTTCATGTTTCCTTAGATTAATTTACATATGCCAGAATTTTATATAAATGGAATCATACAGTATGCAGTAGTTTTTTTGGCTTCTTTCACCAGGAATAATAATTTTAAGATATAGCTATATAATAATGTTTACCAATTCTTTTGTTTTCTTTTTATATTGCTAAGCAGTATTATGCACCGTGTCGATATACCACAAATGTCTACCTACCCAGAGTCTGTTACGCAACATTTGTATTTTTTACAGTCTGGGGCTATTATAAATGAACTATTATGAACATCTGAGTAGAAGTCATTTAATGGACAGTTTTCAGTTTTTTTGAGTGAATACTTTAGACTAGAATGTCTGGACCACAGACTTTTTAAAAGAACCGCCAAACTGTTTTTACGATGTGCTTGTACTGCTTTCCATTGCTACTAACAGTGTTTTAGAGTTCTAGCTGTTTATCAGAACTGCATGGTCAGGCTTTCTGATTTTAGAAATTCAAGTAGGTATGTAGTTGAATCATTTATGTTTTAATTATGTTTGAAACCCTTAATGACTAATGATGGTGAATAAGCATTTTTTCACGTGTTCATGTGCCATCCATATATTTCCTTTGGTGAAATGAAATGTCTGTTTGAAGTTTACTCATCTTTATGGGGTCATTTGTGCCCTTTTAAAATTACTGATTTGGAGGATTCTCTATATATTCTGCATAGAAATATTTTATCAAACATGTTATTTGATAGTTTTTCCCCCCCAAATCTATAAAATTATCTTTTCATTCTCTTAGGAGGGAATTTTTTAGAATGAAATTTCCCAATTTTGAAAAACTCCAATTTATCTTCTTATCTTTCATGTGTCATGTTTTTTGTGTGTTTGAGATGTGCCTAACCAAAGCTCACAAATATTTTCTACTTTTTTCAGTAATTTTTGTAGTTTTACAGTTTACTTTTAGACTTATGGTATATTTTGAATTAGATTTTGTATATTGTAGTATGGGTGAACATGACATTTTTTTCCACAGGTATTTCCAATTATTCCAGCATTGATTGCTGAAAAGACTATCTTTATTCACTAAATTTCCATGTGTCTGTTGGCCATCTGTATGTCTTCTTTGGAGAAATGTCTGTTCTTGTCTTCTATCCATTTTTTATTGAACTTTTGGGGGGTGTTAGGTCTTATTAAATTATTTATATATTTTGTATACTAACCCTTTTTATTTCCTATTTTGATTACTTGTCTGATGAATGAGATACTTAAAAGTGCATTATTTATTTTACAGATATTTGGGGGATGTTCCAGACATCTGTCTATTTTTAATTTCTAATGTATAGTTGAAAAGAACATGTAGTCTGCTTTTGTCTAATGAATCATTTTATAAATTTCAATTAGTTCCGTTTGGTTTAATGTTGCACAAATCTTTATCCTCTCATTAGCTGTCTAATTATTCTATTAATTACAGAAGATTTTAACTTTCTAGATTTGTAGGTGAACAGTTGTCTATTTCTCATTGAAATTCTATCCATTTTGTTCATGTCTTTTTAAGCTATGTTATTCTTAGTTACAGAAACATTTAAGATTGTTCAATTTTCTAGATCAGTTTTCCACTTTCTCATTAAATGACTTCCTTTCTTTCTGCTAATTTTCTTTGCTCTGAAATCTATTTTGTCTGACATTAATAGAGCCATATCAGTGTTCTCTTAATCAATGTTAGAGTTATATGTACTTTTCCTTCATTTTACTCTTAAAATATTTGTCTTAGGTTTAAAGTTATTTTCCCAAAGGATAAGTTGGGTCTTCCTTTTTCAATAAATCTGGGAATTTTTTCTTTTTAATTGGTGTTTTTAGATTACTTATATTTAATGTAATTATTGATATGATTTGGTATAAATTTACCATCTTGCTATTTTCTCCCATAATTTTGTTCCTTTTTTCTTTTTCTGTTTTCTGTTGAATTAATTATATATTTATTATTTTCTTTGACCTCCTTTTTTTTAAATATTTTTTTTTTATTTTTTTTTAAAGATTTTATTTATTTATTTGACAGAGAGAGAGAGATCACAAGTAGGCAGAGAGGCAGGCAGAGAGAGAGGAGGAAGCAGGCTCCCCGCGGAGCAGAGAACCCGATGCGGGGCTCGATCCCAGGACCCCGAGACCACGACCCGAGCCGAAGGCAGCGGCCTAATCCACTGAGCCACCCAGGCGCCCCTGACCTCCTTTTTTGATGTGTGAGCTACACCTCTTTATTTGTTGTATTACTGGTTTCTTTAGGATTTATAGTACACATCTTTAACATATCACAATATGCCTTCACATTATATTATACTGTTTCATGTATAGTAAAAGAGTTTTATAATAGTGTATTTCTATTTCATCCTTAAACTTTGTGTTATTATTTTCTTACCTCCATCTATCCTATACATCCCACAATAATTTCCTATTACTTTTGCTTTAAAAGTTGATTGCTTTTAAATATTTTTAAAAATAAGAAAAATTCTTCATATTTACCATTTTCACTTCTCTTTATCCTTTTGTGTACATACAGGTTTTCATCTGCCACCCCTTTTGCTTGAAGGACTTTCTTTAACTCCTCTTACAGTGTAGGTCTATAGATGTCCAATTATTTCATTTTATATGTATCTGAAAAAGCCTTAAGTTGTGAAAGTTATTTTTGGTAGTAAAGATATCTAAGTTGAAAATTCCTTTCTTTAAGTACTTTAAAGATTTTTTTTTCCATTGTTCTTCTAGATTGCATTGTTTATGATAAAAAATCTATTGTCATCTTTATCTTCATTCATGGCATGTAATATGTCTCATTTCTCTTGGAATTTTAATAACTTTTCTTTATCTTTGATGGTAAATAATTTCATTATAATGTGCATTAGTGTGTTCTCTGTGCTTGGGTTCATTTAATTTCTTGGATCTGTGGTCTCATAGTTGTCAGCAAGTTTGGAGGGAAAAAATGTGTCATTACCTCTCCAAATAATTTTTCCACCTCTGCTTTAGGTGCTTCGATTTAATCTATATTTAACTTCTAAATTTGTTGCATAGTTCACTGAAGCTCTGTTCTTCATCTCTGTTTCATTTTGAATCAGCTCTATTGCTATTGCTTCAAGTTCATTAAACATCTTTCTGCATGGTCTAATGTACTACCAATAACATCAAGGGCATTTTCATCTTAAATATTGTATTTGAATCTCTAGAAGTTCAGTTTGGGTCTTTTTCTATATCGTCTATTTCTCTATTTTATGTGTTCAATTTTTTTCTCTGCCTTCTTAAACATACAGAAAACAAACATAATAAATGTTTTAATGTTTTTTTGTACTAATTCTATTATCTTTATCATTTCTGATGCAGTTTAGATTGACATTTCTCCTCATTATGTATAATATTTCCCTATTTTTTGAATACTTGATAATTTTTGTTTGACAGCTCAACATTGTGTATACTAGATGCTATATCTTTTGTATTATTAAAAATATTATTTTTCCTCTCTTCCCTATGAGCCTTTGTTTTGTTTCTTAAATTCCACAGATGAGTGAGATCATATGATAATTGTCTTTGATTGACTTGTTTCATTTGGCATAATCCTTTCTAGTTCCATCCACGTCATTGTAAATAGCAAGATGAAAAAATAAAGCAAGATGAAATCAGAGAGGGCAGGAAACCATAAAAGACTCTTAATGATAAGAAACAAACTGAGGGTTGCTAAAGGGGAAGGGGAGGGAAGTGGGGGGATGGAGTAACTGGGTGATAGACATTAAGGAAGGTGCATGATGTAATGAACACTGGGTATTATATAAGATTGATGAATCACTAACTTCCACCTCTGAAACCAATAATACATTATATGTTAATTAACTGAATTTAAATTAAAAAGTGGAAGAAAAAATATTGAACTGTGTTTTAGGACAAAGTTATTTTAAATCAATTTGTTCCCTTCAGGTTCTGCCTATAAAGTTTGTTATGTAAGATCAAAGCAATCTTTAAACCCTTATCAGTATGCTAAATAATGTTTCATAAATTATAAAGTTTTCTATTCTGACTGCTTGGAACAAATAATAGCCCCTGTTCTTGACGTCCCATGTGCTTTTCACTTAATTCTCTCTTTCCTGTCTTTAGTATTTTCCTCATATGCCCGAGTTGATCTCTACTTAGCTGAATACTTCAGATGGATCCTCTGAAGATCTTTAGTTTTTTCCCTCTTTATGGAGGTCTTTCTTGGCAGTTACCCTGGGATGCAAATTAAAGCCACCCTGATTTCCCTGGACTCTCAACTCAGGGAGACCCTGGACTCTGACTGGGTTCCTCTTCCAAAAAAAGAGCCTGGAAAATTCTTCCAGCAGTAAGATGGGACAATCACAGAACTCACCTCATTTGTTTCTTTTATTTTAGAGATCGCTATCCATTGTTTTATGATGTAGAATATCTTTAAAGTCATTGCCACATACGTAATTGCCCTGATGTTCAGTTATTTCATGCAAAGGAGTAAATGTGGTTCCTGTCACTCCATCTTGTACTGAAATGGAAGTCTTTTTGAGGCCAGTTTAAAATTTTTACATTAGAGCAATTTGAACCATCTATTTGAGAAGGTATAACATTGTAATATGAAAAGGTTACAACTGAAGGCAAAACTTAAATTGTATCACGTGCATGTGTTGTTTTGTGTTTTAACTTTAATAAAAGATCTTGGAATTTATTTTTATATTTAAGGAAGTTTTCTGTTTCCTAACTTGTCATCTTTCAGAAAGAACAAAGCAAAATAAATCTTTTCCTTATATTGACCCTGTGTTGTGTATTTAATGTCACTCTGTGCCGTTGACAAATGATGACATTTTTTATCATTAGCCAAATTTTTATCAATGCTATTATAAGAAAAACAACATCTTAATGGAAATAAAATACTGTCACCATGTTTATAAAAATACTTTTAAAGTGTACTTCTATATTCATTTTCATATTAGCAGTTATAATTTATGACATATTTTCAAAGCCTGAGACTTTGTTTCCATAGTAAACAGATACTTAATAAATGATTAATTATAATGAGCTCTCCCGAGGTTTTTCAATAGGTAAGAAGAAAAATTGAAACAACTGTTTGCCTAATTCAAGTCAAAAACAAATAAGCAAAGACAATAAAACTATTATTTGAAATCTTTCTAAATAGGACAAGGGCTTAAACTGTTGAGGCAATTCCCATACAAACCAATTTGCAAATAAACTGTGGCTTCAAATATCTGGCTATTGTCCATGGTCGACTTTGTTTGTATCTTCACATGCTCAAAGGGGATAAGGGAATTAAGACAAGTATCTGGATAATTCAGAAAAGAATTATAGGCCATGTTAACAATTGTTAGTCAAGAGTTACACATGGCACTTATCAAGCAAAAAACCCAAGACAGACTAAAGTGGGAGTACAAAGCAATTACTTGATTTTTCACAATTAGGAAAGTAATGATTCTATTGTAACCTTCTCTTTCTAGGGAAATTGATGTATTTAAAGTTAACAGAGGGGAATTGTTTTATTAAGTTAGTAATGGAGATGTGCTGCTTTATTGAGTTAGGTTTTACAACAGAATTCTTAAAATTTTCACTGGTGACTGGCATCATATACTGGTGGAAGATATATCTGGTTTTAAAAGTATAAATAAAATATATCTGTGAAATATCTGGTTTTAAAAGTATAAATAAAATAGTAACTATAAAGACAATGTAATTGTATGACTATTGCTAAATTCCATTGATAATCTAGATCTTTTAAAAAGATGACAAAAAGCTAGTTTACCAGACAACTGAAAGCCATGAATGATGTTCTAAGAGGGTACAAACCAGTTTGTATGTGCAGGAAGCCCACACCTCCCATCCTGCTGCAACTGGCTTCAAACACAGCTCATCCAATGCCCATATGAATGATCTTTCACTACTGGGTAATGAAGAAGGAAAAAATCCAAGCTTGGTTTGTGGATGGATTGACCTGGTTTATGGGTTCAAGCAAAAAAATGTGCACAAGCTGCACTATAACCTCGCACATGATTGGTTTTAAAACAAACTTGTGAAAAATTTTACCAGCCAATAGGGCTTTAGGAGTTGTAACCATTATCCATTTTGTATGGAAAGAGAATTGGCCTGACATCTATGCAGTAGGAAATGGCTTGGTCAGAAACCTGGAGGAGACAAATTGGAAAAACAGTGACAAACAGGTCTGAGGTAGAGGTTCATAGAGGGACAAGTGAAAATGGGAAAAAAATGTGAATATCTTTGTACTACATGTTAATGCCTACAGAAATAATTTTTCATGGAAGAGGCACTAATCAATCATTACTTAGTTGAAATCATTCAGCTTTTGTCATTGACTACCTTATTTCTGGGACAATGAATGTATGAACAAAGTGACCGTGTTGGCAGAGATGGAGACTATGGGGCCTCACTTACTCATGGTTGATATAGTGACTGAGGCTGTCAAAAGTCCAACCTGCCAGCAATAGAAACCAATGATGAGCCTTGATAAGGTTATTCCTTGGTAACAATTACTCACTTGGTGGAAACTTTCCTGTATTAGACCCTGTTCTTTTCTGCCTCCAAAGCCTCATTTTACAGTAAAGGAGATATATGAGTAAGCCAATGACCATTACCCCCACTGTCATATCACACCCTGTGCTACCCAGAAACTGCCTGCGAAAGTATTGGAATAACTTGTCAAACAAATAGTCAAAATTCTAGTTCAGAGGAGGAACATTATGAGTTTAAAATGCCATCATCCAGGAGATCCTGGTTCGCTCAGTCAGAAGAGCATGTGACTTGTGATCTCGGGGTCATAGAGTTTGAGCTCCATGTTGGGTGTAAAGATTAATAAATAATAATAATAATAATAAAATGCCATCATCCAGTACATAGTACCTACCTGGTATCAAAGACCTTTAAACTGTGCTCTGTCTCCAATACGAAGAATACATAGGTCATACAACCAAGAGGTAGAAGCAGGAGTAGCACAATTTACCTTCATTCTCAGTGGTTTGGGGAATTTGTGCTTCCCAATCTTATAACTCTGGGTTAGAGACACTAATATGCAAGAGGAGCACTTATTTGTCACTCATACCCCATAGCATGAGTCCTAATGAGCTATAAACTAATGCTACCACATGGGTCTTTTAGGCTTCTCATATTATGGACCAGGAAAACTAGAAGGTGGTCACTGTCTTGGCAAAGGGAATAAAACTTTACCATCAGGATGTTTTACTCAATGAGGCCAGAAAAGAATATATATGGAACCAGGTAATCCACTTGGATTACTCTTGGTATTTCCTCATTTTAATTTTGACTGGCAAGTGCCTGAAAACATCAAGGATACCACAGGCTCAGATTCCTCAGAAATAAGGGTCCAAATCATGCTGCTAGGTAAGGCATCAAGACAAGTAGAGGATGTGCATTCTGATCATGTATAAAACAATGCAGCTGGGCAGTGCAAGGGCATGATTGTAGTAGACACAAAGATATTTCATCTGGATCTTCTTTCAAGAAAGATTTGTTGCTCCAGTTGGGTAGAGTGCTGACAGAGATAGTCTTCAGCTGCCAATAACTTCAGGAATCATCTCAGTTGTAGACAACAGCTTTCTCCTCCACCCCAACTCAACCTTCCGTCACACCTTTGCTGAGTTGCCCAGATCTAATAGATGTAGTTATAAAGTCCAACCATTTCTTTCCAACATGAACAATCCATTGTAGCTCCAGGGTTCCCCCATGATCCGGACAAAAATTATTGTTGGATTTGTATTCCAGATGGACTCCTTTGTCTATCTAATCTTGCTTCCTTCCCATTCTTTTCACAATGTTCATTTTGAAGACACCCCTTGCAAACTAACCTTCACCGAGGAATCTGCTTTTAAGAGATAGCAACAAAACAACAATGCTATAATGGAGAGACCATACAATCTGGAGTCAGAGAGAGCTGAGCTTACAGTCTAACAACTGCATACCTGCGGACAAGTTACTTAACTCTTGTAGACCTTGGTTTCTACATATACCCCCTCTTTCCTATAGCTTTTCATAAAACAAAACAATAGCTTTAACTTATGCATTGTAGTATAGGAGGGATTCTCTGGATTAACTCAAATTTTGGATTAAATCTTAAGTACTGCACTTACGTTCAAATATATTAAAGCATTTTCTTGTTTAAATGTGTTTGCACATATACAATTATGTGAGGGTTTAACTAATTCCTTATGCTATTCAGGAGCTATGACTATTGTCATATTTTTAAAGTATTTATATATAAAGTGGTTATGGCTTGAGCTTGCCTCTCTCATAGGTATGTGGTGAAACAGTGTAGAAGAAACTTTTCTTTATCTTGCCAGTAAATTAATTTACACATAAGCTAAAATAGGAATGGAAAAAAAAATGAATGGAAGTATTTACAATTCAAATACTATCACCCAAAGGCATATTAAAATAAATGACTTTTGGATAGTGTTAATGAACCCAAAGTAATTCAATTCACAAGTTGAAAGATTGGAATATTCATACATCAATTATTGATGAGTTGTACATTTCAAGCTGAGTTGTTTCATTACCAGTTACCAGACAAAAGCTAGTATTATCTTTTAGCTAGACTAAATTGCCTCTCATTATCTTCAAAGTATCTAGACAGGCAAATAACTTTTAGTTTCAGGGCATAATCATCCTTAAAGGATTTTGCTTCTAAGTTTTTTCTTTCTTTGAACTAATGCCAGTTTGTGTCTATATCACTCCCTTGTTGACTAATCAAATGATGTTTACTGCTCTTGACTGTTTTATTTTTTAACCTTTCTATTATTTTTTAACTTTTTATATATTTAGTACTTATCCTGCTGACAAAATTGTAAACATATTAAAGGCAAAGGCAGAGATTTACATTTCTTTGATTTTAATGCTGTGCACCATAACACAAATTAATATTTAAAAAAAAACCTTATATTGTTTTTACTCATAATTTGTCATAATTAGTTACCAGTCTTCAACTTCTTATGTAGAACATACCCTTTATGATTTGTCAGAATATACATTACAGAGGCAGTAAATGAAGTTATAAATTCCCAATTAGGAGTAGTAAAATCGTGTTCTCTTCTGAGTTAAACTGTTTCAAAAATTTAAGTTAATATAGAGTGGTTCTTATTAGTGTGATTATTCAATAATACAGTTGAAAGTTCAATAATAAAATCAACAAATGGAAAAGACATAAAATCTCTCAAATATTGGGGGAAAAAGAAAATTTTGATTTAAAAGCCACAATTAGAGAGGGTGTTTGTGAAATTTCAGATATTCAGCCACTGAGAAAAAACTAGACAATTCTTAAAGGTAAAAATAAATGGAATGTATCCTGAAATAAATTAGTAAGTTAATACATTTTAGAGAATAATTTGGTCTTTGAATTATATGTAACTGAAAAATTCAATTCTGATTTTTCTTGGAAAAAGGGTGTTTTCATGTAAGAAATATTGACTTTATTAAGAAAAATAAAACTGCAAAATAAAATTAGTCTTTGAAAAAAAGGATTCTGGATACACTACTGATAAATATGATCACTTTAAAAGCATTGGTTTCAAAACGAGAATTTTTTTTTTTAAGATTTTATTTATTTACTTAACAGAGAGAGATCGCAAGGGTAGAGAGAGAGAGAGGAGGAGAAGCAGGCTCCCTGCTGAGTAGAGAGCCCTGATGTGAGGCTGGATCCCAGGACCCTGGGATCATGAGCTGAGCTGAAGGCAGAGGCTTTAACCCACTGAGCCACCCAGGCACCCCTCAAAACGAGAATTTTAACCATTCCATTATAGCTGTTAGCATAGTGTGTTTCTTGATTGGTGAGAACATACTTTCAGATATATTACATTTACATTTGATTATTAAAAACATAGACTTCTGCTTATAGGTTTTCATTTTTATTTTTCCCTAAAATGGCTCATGTTGGATACATTTTATTATTAAAACACTGTTGCAATCCTATCACTCTATGTATCATAATTTGATAGGTTACAGGGAATAAACAAATCAATGAAATGAAGGCAATATGACTACTGCTTAGAAGGCAATGTCCACATCTTGACATAAAAAAATTTATTTCTGTTTTTAAATGCATTATTATCTATTACATACAACACTGTCTAAAAGTGAAAATTTTTCAAAAGAACTTCCATTGCATTAGAAGTCATTATATAATCTCATGAACTATAAAGGAGTTGATAGGGAAGAAAAGGAAGGGACATTCTTATGTGAAATAGACACAAAAATACAGTGATATGAGACTTGTACCCTATAGTATTCAGCAGATAGAGGCACAGTGAATTGTCTTCAAAAGCTGGCTACATAACAAAGAACAGTCAAGTCATTAATGTGACCATTTTATATTCAGGCTTACACAGGTGGGATCTCATAAAGTATTCATTGATAATTAAATGGGAAGAGAATTAGATTATGCAACCATTAAGAGGAGAGGAGCTTCCAGATAATGGCACATGCATCCCTTCAGAAGGTAGTTCCCCAAATCAACATTTATAACAGGAGAAAGTGGTTAGATTTAAAGTGACCAGAGGAAGGTAGAAACTTTGATTAGCTTTACCTTTTGTAAGACTTTTTTTTTTTAAAGAATAAGCATTAAGTATGTAAAAAATGGTGATAGATGGAGTAGCTGCTAACATTTTAATGGATCAGCATAAGTGAACAGATTATCTGGATACTCCATCAACCTCTCAAATGAAACTAGAAAAGGACCACCTCAGATTCTTTCAAATTATCCACATTTTATGAATATTAATAATCTGATAATGGCCTAAAGAGAAATCTACAGTCCCTAGGACCTGCACTGATTTAAAAAATGTGTCAGATCAAGGAGAGAACTATGATTCTGAGAAATATGATAGCCATGGTTCTTGTGCAAACTCCAAAAGAGAAATCACAGTCATACATGTAGGTTTGAGTAAATTAGCCCAGGGAGATGAAGATACCCCAACAGGATTGCTGGACATTGGTGTATAACCTATGGTCATAATCTAAGTTCAGTGATGAAAAGTTAAAGGTCAATATAACCAGATTATGGAGATATGATTATGCAACTGTAGAATGTTTACAATGAAAGTATGTCTTGGGTGCCTGGGTGGCTCAGTGGATTAAGACCTCTGCCTTCAGCTCAGGTCATAATCCCAGAGTCCTGGGATCAAGCCCCGCATAGGGCTCTCTGCTCAGTGGGGAGCCTGCTTCCCTTCCTCTCTCTCTGCCTGCCTCTCTGCCTACTTGTCATCTCTGTCTGTCAAATAAATAAATAAAATCTTAATAAAAAAGAAAGTGTGTCTCAAAATAGGAATTAAGAAAAGCTATGAATAGTTGTTGCTTCAGTCTACCAGTGTGCTTATTGAGAGATACAAGAATAAGAAACCAAACCACCAGGGAACAGGACCTCACATGAACCTATTCTTCACCGTGTTTTATTTATTTATTTGTTTGTTTGTTATTATTATTTTTAAAGATTTTATTCATTTACTTTAGAGAGAGAGGGAGAATAGGGGGAGGGGCAGAGAGAAAGAACCTCAAAAGAACTCCCAGCTGAGCATGGAGCCTGACCAGGGACTTGATCCCGGAAACCTGAGATCATACCCTGAGCCAAAATCAAGAGTTATTTGCTCATGTAATAGAACAAATCAATAAGAGAAGAGAGAAGAACCATGTGGTCATCTCAATTGATGCAGAAAAAGTATTTGACAAAATCCAGCATCTGTTCCTGATTAAAATGTTTCAAAGTATAGGGATAGAGGGAACATTCCTGAACTTCATAAAAATCTATGAAAGACCCACAGCAAATATCATCCTCAATGGGAAAAAGCTTGCAGCCTTCCTGTTGAGATCAGGAACACTACAAGGATGCTTGCTCTCACCACTCTTATTCAACATAGTATTAGAAGTCCTAGGAACAGCAATCAGACAACAAAGAGAAATAAATGTATCCAAACTGGCAAAGAAGTCAAACTCTCTCTCTTCGTAGATGACACGATGCTTTATATGGAAAATCCAAAAGACTCCACCCTCAAACTACGAGAACTCATACAGCAATTCAGTAACATGGCAGGATACAAAGTCAATGTACAGAAATCAATGGCTTTCTTATACACTAAAAATGAAAATACAGAAAGGGAAATTAGAGAATCGATTCCATTTACTACAGCACCAAGAACCATAAGATACCTAGGAATAAACCTAAGCAAAGAGGTAAAGGATCTGTACTCGAGGAACTACAGAACACTCATGTAAGAAATTGAAGAAGACACAAAAACATGGAAGACCATTCCATGCTCTTGGATTGGAAGAATAAACATTGTTAAAATGTTTATACTACCTAGAGCAATCTATACTTTTAATGCCATTCCGATCAAAATCCCACTGGTATTTTTCAAAGAGCTGGAGCAAATAATCCTAAAATTTGTATGGAATCAGAAGAGACCCCAAATTGCTAAGGAAATGTTGAAAAACAAAAACAAAACTGGCGGCATGATGTTACCTGATTTCAAGCTTTACTACAAAGCTGTGATCACCAAGACAGCATGGTACTGGCATAAAAACAGACACGTTGACCAGTGGAACAGAGTAGAGAACCCATATATGGACCCTCAACTCTATTGTCAAATAATCTTCGACAAAGCAGGAAAAAATATACAGTGGAAAAAGGACAGTCTCTTCAATAAATGGTGCTGGGAAAATTGGACAGCTATATGTAGAAGAATGAAACTCGACCATTCTCTTACACTGTACACAAAGATAAACCTGAAATGAATAAAGGACCTCAATGTGAGACAGGAATCCATCAGAATCCTAGAGAAGAACATAGGCAGTAACCTCTTCGATATCAGGCACAGCAACTTCTTTCAAGATACGTCTCCAAAGGCAAAGGAAACAAAAGCAAAAATGCACTTTTGGGACTTCATCAAGATCAAAAGCTTCTGCACAGCATAGGAAACAGTCAACAAAACAAAGAGGCAGCCGACGGAATGGGAGAAGATATTTGCAAATGATAGTGCAGACAAAAGGTTGATATCCAGGAACTATAAAGAACTTCTCAAACTCAACACACACAAAACAGATAATCATATTAAAAAAAAATGGGCAGAAGACATGAACAGACACTTCTCCAATGAAGACATAGAAATGGCTATCAGACACAGGAAAAAATGTTCATCATCACTAGCCATCAGGGAGATTCAAATTAAAACTTCACTGAGATACCACCTTACACCAGTTAGAATGGCCAAAATGAGCAAGCCAGGAAACAACATGTGTTGGAGAGGATGTGGAGAAAAGGGAACCCTCTTACACTGTTGGTGGGAATGCAAGTTGGTGCAGCCACTTTGGAGAACAGTGTGGAGAGATTCCTCAAGAAATTAAAAATAGAGCTTCCCTATGACCCTGCAATTGCACTACTGGGTATTTACCCCAAAGATAGAGATGTAGTGAAAAGAAGGGCCATCTGTACCCCAATGTTTATAGCAGCAATGGCCATGGTCGCCAAACTGTGGAAAGAACCAAGATGCCCTTCAACGGATGAATGGATAAGAAAGATGTGGTCCATATACACTTTGGAGTATTATGCCTCCATCAGAAAGGATGAACACCCAACTTTTGTAGCAACATGGATGGGACTGGAAGAGATTATGCTGAGTGAAATAAGTCAGGCGGAGAGACTCAATTATCATATGGTTTCTCTTATTTGTGGAGCATAACAAATAACATGGAGGACATGGGGAGATGGAGAGGAGAAGTGAGTTGAGGGAAATTGGAGGGGGAGATGAACCATGGGAGACTATGGACTCTGAAAAACAACCTGAGGGTTTTGAAGGGGTGGGGGGGGTGGGAGGTTGGGGGAGCCAGGTGGTGGGTATGATGGAGGGGACGTATTGCAAAAACAGTGAATTCTGGGGGCGCCTGGTTGGCTCAGTGGGTTAAAGCCTCTGCCTTCGGCTCAGGTCATGATCCTGGGGTCCTGGGATTGAGCCCTGCATCAGGCTCTCTGCTCCGCAAGGAGCCTGCTTCCTCCTCTCTCTCTGCCTGCCTCTCTCCTTTCTCTCTGTCAAATAAATAAAAAATAAAAATTAAAAAAAAAAAACAATGAATTCTGTTATGCTGAAAAGAAATGAAAAAAAAAAAAGTTGTTTGCTCAACCTACTAAGCCACCTGGGCACCACTCTTCATCGTGTTTTAAAAGGGTATGTAATATTGAAAACTTGAGAATTTATTTGAAACAATGTAGAATACATGAAGACATCAAGAATTTTTAAGTTTCATTAAGTATTTCATAGACATAGATATATTTATAAACACAAATTCCTTCTTTAACAGTACAATATAGTGTGTGAGAAAGGCTAATGATTACTGGAGATTGATTAGGAATTATAGAGATTTTAATAAACTAGTAGCTCCATTGTATCAATTATGCCCCTAGAGTGTTAACACTTCAAGTGGTGCTACTGGTTACAGAAGATTAGTATTCTTTTTTTTTTCTTTTAAAGTTTCTATTTGTTTGACAGAGAGAGAGAAAGAGCATAAGAAGGGAGAGCAGCAGGCAGAGGGTGAAGCAGGCTCCCTACTGAGCAGGGAGCCAGAGGTGGGGCTCCATTCCAAAACCCTGGGATCATGATCTGAGCTGAAGGCAGATGCTTAACTGATTGAGCCACCCAGGCGCCCCACAGAAGATTGGTATTCTGAGATCTATGTGGTAACTACTTTTTAAGAAACTTCTATTTTGGGGGAAAAGTTAAAGATAATGTGCATCCATGGGAGACTGTCTCCAGTAGACATTTACTGTACTCTTACAAGGATACTTAAATTCTTCTATGTGTGATAACCTAGTAAAAATAGACTTAGATTTTATTCAACAGGGAAGTGCATTTTAAAAACAATTATAATGATAATACAATGTTGATATTCCAATCAGAATATTAATTTAAACTGAATTTCAAAGTCTGGTTGATCTGATGACCACAAGAGAAGTGCGTCAAATGTTTAGTAGAATTAATAATGAATTAGTCTTTTAAATTCTCATCAAACTAAAAGTACAGGGGAATTCTCTTGACCCAATGAAAGCTATATTCTAAAACCTTTGTTTAAAAATCACATGAAAGCATCACACTTTTGCAAATTTCAATAAAGACTGAAAAAAGACAAAAATGATCCCTAAATCCCAATTATTTCACACTGAACTTGAAACTCTAATGGCTAGCCAATTACATGTGATAGAAAAACAGAAATATGAGGGAAAGTATCTTAAAGGAAGACAAAAAGGTTATTTACAGACTCTGATTGTCTATAGGAAAATCAAGGATAATCTATAAATCATTAGAGCTAACAAGAACTTTCAGCAAATTTATTGTAGATAAGACCAACAATTAACAAACAACCAAAAAAAATGTAGTAGTAAAAACTACCTATTCATAGTTTCAAAATAAACTAAAACATTTGGGAGGAGATAGTGGACACACATGTGTAAGTTCTTTATGATAAAAGATGATGAAGTATTGAAGAACAAAAGAAGCTCTGAACAAACGAAAGTGTATAGTAAGTTCATGAATGGCAGACTTTATATGGCAAATAAGTCATTTCCTCAAATTTATCAGTGCAATGCAATTATAATGAAAAAATCTCAAAAAGGATACCTTGTGGGTCTCAGACAAACATCCTAAACTTCACGAGGATGGGACAAAAATAGGCAGGATAAATAAATAAATAAAATAAAAAAATAATAAAAGATCCCTTCTTGTCAGATGTCACAACTTGTTGTAAATGATTCAGTATTAGAGAGAAAATACACAAGTGGAATAGAGCAGACGATCTTGAAATTGGCCCAGGCAAATATAGAATTTTGGCAGAGGGAATGCTGCAAATCAGGGTAGGGTAAGACTATTAAGTAAATCATGTTATAAGGATAGTCCTTGCAAAAAGGAATAAAACACTTGGTCCTTATATAAAATAGTTCCAGATGGAGGACATAACTTGGAGAAAATACAAGTTAAAAATATTACAAGGTAGTGTAAGAGAATATATGCCATATATAATAGTGAAAGATTTCTTAAATCTAATACATAAGTAAATCTTATAAAATGAAGTTTGATGTATTTGATCATATCAAAACTATGAAATTCTGCATGACTAAGGATACTGTAAAAAACAGTTAAAAGGTAAACTAGTGCTTACTAACAAAAAATAATGCTAATCTGTAACAGATAAATGATTTTTATCTATTAGCATTTCTGAACTCAGTAAAAAAAAACATAAATCCCAATAGGAAGAAAATGACAAGATTTGGTGAAAAGCAATTCACTGAAGACAAATCCAAGAGTCCAATAAAAATATTAGAATACTCAGGAAACAAACTGAGGGTTACTGGAGGGGAGGGGGATAGAAGGGATAGGTGGCTGGGTGATGGACATTGGGGAGGGTATGTGCTATGGTGAGTGCTGTGAATTATGTAAGACAGATGAAACACAGACCTGTACCCCTGAAACAAATAATACATTATATGTTAATTTTAAAAATATTAGAATATGACCAAACATTTTTTAACTAATCTGAGAAGCAAAGAAAATAATAGTTCTTATTTATATTGATACTTTTTTTTTAATTTGATAATATCGCATATTGAAAAAGGTTTGGGAAAAATTGTCATGCATGTTTATGACCATCTAAAATAAAATTATGACAGTAATTTGGGAAAACTTTGGCAATAACACATTGTGAATTAATTCTATTTCTTTCAAGCCAGCCATTCTATTCTACATATAAAGTATTCTAAAAATTGGTGCATAGGTGCATTAAAATATATATACAAGTATTTCCATTTTGTTTCTTTTATAATAGGCAATAACTAGAAAAAATTTTATATGTCTGTCAACAAGCTCACAGGTAGATAAAATGTCTTATCTACTCTGTGGTGGAATATTATATATAGATGATAAAAAAAGAATGAACTACATAGTATATATCGATATAATAGAGGGGAAAATGATGAAAAAATGGTATTGCAATATTGTGCTCAATATTTAAATGAAACTCACATGAAGTAATATTATATGTTACACTCAAACACATACATACAAAAATCAAGAGAGATGTTGGGAAGTTACTCAATATGTGTTAAGCATTCTTTCTAATACTATAAGGTACAAGAATGTAGGATGTGGAAGAGGGACACAGGTAACTTTATCTTTATTTACCATGTTTTATTTTGTTAAAATAGGCTTAGAAAAAATATAATAAAATGTGGCAAATACAGAAGAGCAAAAGGAAGAAATTAATATTACTCAACATTCCACCACCAAAAGAGCACTAAGTACCACCAAGACAATTGAAATTTAGTGAACATTATTTCAGAGTTTTGTTGTTATTCTTGCTGTTACTTTTTTAATCGGAAAAGAAAAGGAAAATAGACTTAAAACTCTTAAGATTATAGTTTGAATGAATTTATAAGTAAAACAAGAACATACAGGAGACAATATTTAAAATACACCTTATTACTGTGATTCTGAATCTCTTTTCCACCTAAACCACCTCATTACTTACCTTTTGCTATGCAGCTCATTTTCTAGGCCAAAAAAGTTTTACAGATTAGAGCATATTTATTACTGTGTCATACCATTTCATTTTCTTTCCTCTACCACTGATCCAAAATGCCAGTATTTCTCACAACATAGCTGAGAATATTCTGCCTTAAATATTTTTAGTATTTTGTTTTAAGAATTGAAAAGAGAAATAGATTTTTTTAGCTTCTTTGTTTAGAGTATTTGTTTAATTCAGTTTAAGTCTCGCTGTTTAATGATGAGTTGATATCTTTCATGTTTGTTGAACGCGGTTTCTAACACACCCGTGTATTGACTACTTCAACCATGTGGTAGTGAATGAGATCTAATTGCAAACTACTGGCAGCAAATAAACTGTAAGATTGATTTTTCTGACAAAAAAAAAAAAACAACCATTTTGAACTTTTAAATCTATAAATGTACGGTTATTAAGAAAACAGCAGGCATTATACGGCTCCAAGCAGAGTTTATGAAAGATGAGTGAGGAGAGTTTGTTGTCTTTTCACACTCAGAAATCACATCCTATGAAAAGGAAAAGAGATCAGTTTACTTTGGTAGCACATAATGGTTTAAATCTGCTACATTAAAACAAACAAACAAACAAACAAACCAAAAAACCCGAACCTCTTTATGGCCAAACTGATTGGAATGCACCACACCAGCTTGCTGTGCCTACCAGATATAAGTCACTTATAATTAATGTGTTGGTGAAAAAAATACTTTCATACATGTTCCTAATGTTTCCTTGAAAATAAAGAATCATCTGAAAATAAAGGCATTTCATCTGCTTGCATTCATCTTAACACATTTTTTTATTGTTGCCTTTGCTGCTGTTTCCTGAAGAACACCATATTCTTGTTTCTTGGAAATCATCTGAATGATTTTACCACTTTGAGATATTTTTGTCTTCAAGGAACCTTCAGTGAGTATTCCTAATTTCACAGCTGGGTAATAATTACTTCTTTAATCAGTTTACTTAATATTGGTGTCATATTATTTGATATTTTCATGTCTATGCAGATATAAATAAAATTATGGAAAATATAAGCATTAACATAACCAGGTAAAAATCAAACACCTTTCACATTACTGCATTTAGGATCTACATTATAGATAGGAAATAATTTCTGCAAGGAATACTTCGCAGAACATTTTACACTAGCACTTATCCAGGGATCTTATTAGAAGCATATGTTTATGAAAAATAAAAATTAATCTTATATGGAGAGACTATTCCAATTCATCATTTAACAAATATTTGCCATTCTATGGTATGACATTTGTTGTGCTTTGCCATATTTTTAAAATATAAAAGATATAATTTCTGGCCTTGAGGTCTAAATGTTTTTTTTCTTTCCTTTTCTCTTCTTTTCTTTTGTCTTCTCTTCTTTTCTCATTTCTTTTCTTTTTTTTCTTTCTTTCTTTTTTTTTTTATAAAGGATGTTTTTCACTACAGAGACAATGAGAAGGAAACAGATGTAATGAAAAAAACTAAAAAGTAAGCAGCATGGCACAAATAAATACAATATTAATTTAGTGGGGTCAAAACTGTGAGGTGATTATGGACAACTGAATCTTGGACTTGTTTTTGTAATAAAGATAAGCTTGGGATTGGCCATGAGGAGGTGCTCAGAAAGACAAGGATGTGGAAATGTTATGGAAAACATTTATCCTCCAAGTAACCTGAATTAGAACAGTACCCTAAATTTGAAACACAGGTTAAAGAGATGGATAAAACAAAATAAAACGAAACAAACACTAACAAAATAAAAAGAAAAATATTACAGAAGTGTTAAATTGAATAGTTACAAGAAAGTTTTGTGTGTGTGCCAAAGAAGTGATCAGAGGACAGGAAAAGAAGTGGAAGCCTCAGCATTAAACATATGAGATGTGTGACTGACTTTAAGGCAATAAACCTTTCTCTTTATTGCCTTAAAGTCAGTCACACATCTCCAGCAAGTAGGAAACTAAAGGCTTTTAAAGGAAAGTCTTTGAATCAGTAATCAAAAATGTCACAACAAAGACCACAACGGGACAGCTTCACTGAAACATTAATACCAATCTTTCTCAAACTCGTCTTCTAAAAAAATAGAAGAGGAGGAAACTCTTCCAAACTCAGATCATGAGGCCAGCATTACTCTGATATCAAAACCAGATGAGGATGCCATAAGAAAAGAAAATTATAGGCCAATATCCCTGGTGAACATAGATGCAAAAATCCTCAATAAAATATTAGCAAATCAAATTCAACTATACATTAAAAGGGTCATGTACCATAATCAAGTGGGATTTATTCCAAGGATGCAAGAATGCTTCAATATCTAGATGCAAATCAGTCAACATGATACATCACATTAACAAAATGAAGGTAATGTGATCATCTCAACAGGTGCAGGAAAAGCATTTGACAAAATTCAGCATCTATTTATGACAAAAACTCTCAACAAAGCAGGTACAGAGAAAGCATAGTTCAATGTAACAAAGGCCATAAATGACACGTCCATAGCTAATACCATCCTCAATGGTTAAAAACCAAAGTCTTTTCTTCTAAGATCACAAATAAGGATGCTCATTCTCATTACTTTAATTAAACAAGGTATTTTCCAATATTCTGAAGTCCTAGCCAGAGCAATTAGACAAGAAGAAAAGAAACAAACAAAAAACCCATCTGCTTAGAAAGGAAAAAGTAAAACTGTCACTATTTACAGATGACATTTAATACATAGAAAATCCTAAAAACTCCATCAAAAATGTTAGAACTAACAAACGAATTCAACAAAGTTGTAGGATACAAAATCAATACACAAAAATCTGTGGCATTTCTATATATTAATTATGAAATAGAAGGGAATTAAGAAAGGAATCCCATTTGCAATTGTATCAAAAAGAATAAAATACCTAGGAATAAATTTAATCAAGGATGTAAAAGATTTATATATTGAAAACCACAAGAAATTAATGCAAGATATTGAAGAAGACACAAATACATGAAAAGATATCTCATGCTCATGAATTGAAAGAATTAACATAGTTAAAATGTCCACACTGCCCAAAACAATCTACGGAATGAATCCATGCATTTCCTATCAAAATTCCAATAACATGTTTCATAGAAACAGAACAAACAACCCTGAACTAATTTGTGACAAAGGAGCCATGAATATACAATGAGAAAAGGACAGTTTTTTCAGCAACTTCTATTGGGAAAATTAGACAACGACATAAAAAAAACAATGAAACTGGCCCACTGTCTTACACCATATAGAAAAATTAATTCAAGAGGCACCTAGGTGGCTCAGTTGTTATACATCTGCATTAAACATCCCATGGTCCTGGGATCTAGCCCAACAACTGGGCTCCCTGCTCAGCAGGAAGCCTGTTTCTTCCTCTTCCACTCCTCCTGCTTGTGTTCTCTCTGCCTCCCTCTCTGTCAAAAAATAAAGAAAGAAAAGAGAAAAAAAAAGAAAAAGAAGAAAAAATTTTAACTCAAATGGCTTAAAGACTTGAACATAAACATGATATCAAGTTTCTGAGAAGAAAACATGAACAGTAAGCTCCTTGATATGACTTTTGAATCTGACATCAAAAGAAAAAGAAAAGCAAATATAAAGAAGTGGGACTACAAACTACAAAGCTCTGCACAGCAAAGGAAACCATCAACAAAATGAAAAGGCAACCTATTGAATGGAAGAAAATATTTGCAAATCGTATATCTGATAGGAGGCTAATATCCAAAATATATAAAGAACTTATACAGTTCAATAGCAAAAAAAAAAAAAAAAAAAACTGATTAAGAAATGGCAGATCTGAATACACATTTTTTTCGAAGAAGACATACAAATGGCCAACTGTTACATGAAAAGATGTTCTACATCATTACTCATGCAAATCAAAGCTGCAATGATATCTCACTTCACACTTGTTAGAGTGGCTATTATCAAAGACTAGAAATTACAAGTGTTGGCAAGGATGTGGAGATAAGGAATACTTGTGCACTATTGGTGTGGGAATGTAAATTGTTACAGCTATGATGGAAAATAGTATGGAGGGTCCTCAAAAATTGAAAATAGAGCTATCATATGATCCAGCAATCCCACTTCTGGATATCTGTGTGAAGAAAATAAAAACACTGACTCAAAAAGATATATGCCCCTCGTATTCATTGGAATATTATTTAGTCTAGCAAATATATGGAAATAACCATAGTTTCATCACTAAATGAATGGGTAAAGAAATTATCGCATATCTGTACAGTAGAACATTATTTAGCCATAAAAAAGAATAAAATCTTGCAATTTACAACAATATAGATGGACCTTCAGGAAGCTGTGTGTAGTGAAGTAAGTCATACAGAGAAAGATAAAGTGTTCTGTGATCTCTGTTATTTGTGGAATCTAAAAATAAATAAGTAAACAAAAACCAAGCTCACAAATTCACAGAACAGATTGGTGGTTGCCAGAGGCATGGGTTGGGGGACATAGAAAAATGGTGAACCATTTTTTGGTAACTTTTTTTAGTTTAAGTAAATTGATTAGGTATATAGATGATAGATAGATGATAGATAAACAGTAGCAGAGCTCCAAAAGTGGATGAAATATCAGTCTCAGACTGTCTTTTACACAAAGTGCAGGCCCTAATTGGGATGGACTGCAATTCTAAAAGATAGGACAAGGACATTTGGGTCAGTGCACAAAAGAAACTTGAAATCCTAAATTCACTTGGGCCTACAGAAGAGACCTAAAACAAACAAACAGATAAACAAGGAAACAGGATTTCAGTTGAAGAAAAATTTGTTACTGACCAAAGAAAATGCAGGTATACAGTTAGAAGTTCCTATAGTTACAACCTCTGAACTAGGTTCTTTAAGGAAAGTTGAACAAATTTAATTCCATTAATAGGAAGATACTCCTTGGCAGATTAGCATGGCAAACTCTTAAAAGATGGATTCAAGGGGAAAGAAACTTTGTTTTAAAATAATCTTCTGCTGGGGCTCTTGGGTGTCTCAGTCAGTTAGGTGTCTGTCTTTGGCTCAGGTCAAGATCCTGGGGTCCTGGGATCAAACCTGGCATGGGGCTCCCTGCTCTCAGGGATCCTGCTTCTCCCTCTACTCTCTGCTTGTGCTCTCTCTCATTTTCTATCTCTCTCCAATAATTAAGATCTTTAAAAAAAAATAGAAAAATAAAATAATCTTGTGCTGTAATCCAGATATGAGACACTCATAAATAACAGGACAAAGTGAAGTTCAAATAAACTGAGACAACTTTATTTCATATTTAATCAAGTTTATCAAGTATTTGAGAATAATATTTGGAAGTCATCTGTAAGAACTCTACATTGGTAACCACTTAAAATCATTAAATCCAGTGTTTTCTTCTTTTGCTTGCAATTTTTACCTTCTTCTTTTATTCCTCATTGTGATTATTCAAGGTTTGTTGTTGTTTTGGGGTCATTCAGTCCTGCAGGCAACAATTCTGTTCAATTATTTTGCTTTCTGCTGTTGAAATTACCTCTTTTTCAGTAATGCTTGTCTGAGATGTGAAACACACAGATGCTGCAATGATGAACATCATTTAAGTACCTGAATAAACAAACTTATCTCAGGGCTATCAATTTTTCTTTTTGAAGCTTCCTGAAACATTTCTTAATGTATCACCCTTCGTTAACAACTTCATCATGTTTCTAATTAATTGTGTCCCCTTATGGACCGAGAAGTATGCTAAGTATTTCTGTGGTTGGGGAAGGAAATATAAAGAATTTTCCTGCAACTTTATTTTCTAGATGTCAGGAAGAAAAGCCTGAAGTAAACATCATGTCCTCTTTGCTTTTCATGTTAGGTAAATACTGATAATGACTACTCGCAACAGGGCCACCTGGGTGGCCTCAGTTGGCTCAGCTGGTTCAGTGTCTGCCTTCAACTTAAGTCATGATCCCAGGGATTCTGGGGTTAAGTCCTGTGTTAGGATCTCTGCTCAGTGGGGATTCTGCCTCTCCCTACAGCTTGTGCTCTCTCTCTTGCTCACTTTCTCTCAAATAAATAAATGAAATCTAAAAAAGAAAAAAAAAGAATAATCACAACAGAAAATAGTTTCCAGGTTTTCCTTTATATTTACACTCATCATAGAAATTTCTCTCACTTCTACATCTTTTTAAATATAAGTTCTTATTCCAGGGGCACCTGGGTGACTCAGTCAGTTAAGTGTTCACTTTCAGCTTGCATTATGATCCCGGGGTCCTGGGATCAAGACCCCTATCACGCTCCTTGCTCAGTGGGGAGGCTGCTTCTCTCCTGCCTGCCTTTCCCCCTGCTTGTGCTTGCTCTCTGTCTCTGTTTCTCTCTCTCACCCTCTCTGTGTCAAATAAATAAATAAAATCTTAAAAAAAAAAATAAGTTCTTATTCCAGACTCTACATCTTCTGCTTTTAACATCTGTCTCCATGATCAGCTTCTGAACTATGACTACTAGCTGGTAAATGGTTATGGCAGTTGGAATCAAGCTTGAGTCTCCCATTTATCTCATCCAATCTGTCTCTTTTTTGCTGTTGGAACCCTGCATTTTCTTTCCAGACTCAGTAATCATCAGGACATGAGCCTTGCTCCCGATTCAGAGACATCGATTAACAGGCAAGTGTGGTCTCAAGCATGAGTTTATTAAAATAATACATAGACTGTGAAGTGTGTAAACCTGGTGATTCACAGACCTGTACCCCTGGGGCTAAAAATACATTATATGTTTATGAAAAAATAAAAAAATTTTAAAAAATAATACGTATATGTTCACCAATATTCTTGCACTGGGGAGACAGCAGATTAAAACCAGGCTTGCTGCCCTCAGGTTGATTCAGTTTTGCCTTAGACCAATCCATTATCAAAGACCTGAAGCAACCAAATGAGTTGCTTCAAAGAATGGTCTTTCTCATCTTCATCCACAAGGTAATACAGCTTTCTGGGGGTTTTTGGAAAGAGAGAGACAGGAGATTGAGTAATGTTATTTGCAAATATTATGTAGCTGAAAAATATTACACCATCATTACCAGCCTCTACTGAATTTGTTCTTCTGTGTGCCGCAGTTTATTTGTGAATTCTTTTACATGTAAATTATTAACTATTATTTTACTGTCAATTTGTTCTTTTTAAAGTTGTGATAATACACATAACTAAAAAAATTACCATCTAACCATGTTTAAGTGCCCAATTCAGTGGCATTAGATATATTCATTGTTTTGATCCTGTCGGCATCATCCATCTCTTATTTGGCAAAACTCTATACTTTTTAAACAATAACCCCCACCCCACACCCACCCCTAGTTTCTGGGAACCACAATTCTGTTTTTTGTTTCTGTGCATCTGACTTCTCTAGGTACCTCATCTAAGTGATATCATAAAGTATTTGTCTTTTTGTGACTGTTTCATTTCACTTAGCTTAATGTCCTATCATCCATGCTGTAGCAGGTGTCAGAATTTCCCTTATAAGGATGAATAATATTCCATGATATGTGTATACTGCATTTTTTTATCCATTCATCTGTTGATGAACATGTGGGTTGCTTTCACCTTTTGGTTACCACAAAAAATGCTATTATTAATTTGCATGTATTTATTATAAATTTCTTACTTCTATAAAGAATTTTGAATAGTAGACTCGAAGCAATACTTTAGTGAAATCACCACATCACAAAGGAAGATGATTATAAAGTATTTTATTGCTTATTGATTTTGAAACTTGGACAATATAAGAAATATCAGAATTAGTGGAAACTGGAATCAGAAGTGGAGTGAGACAGTTTGCTAGGTGGACACTTGGGAGATGAACATGAGGACAGATGGAAAAATAAAGGTAAAATCATTGAAGTAGGTTAGAAGCAGTAAGAAAAAATCCTCATTAATAGTAATAGTTCCTAATTTCTTAACTAATAGCTATGAAAAATCAACACCTGAGTGGAAAAAAGGCAAAAAAAGATATTTACATGTCCAGAAAAAAAAATGGGACATTTTTCAGAATCAACATGTACAAAATGTTTGGAGAATACTGATATACACTCTATTGTGAACAGCAAAAACATGTACCAATTATAAAAAAATAACAAGTACCTGTGAAAAATGGACTTCCTGGCAAATACGTTAGAGGTGAAAAAATGAACACAATGAGGAGAAAAGTGAAGTTCACAGATGTAACCTATTAACAAGTTGGGAATTTAATGCCTCATGAGAGAATCAAAGGCCAAAAAAAAAGTGTTACCCTACAGAAATCCATGTAGGGTAGCACCACTGGAATCTTTGGGTGATTTCAGATAAAAATGTGATACCTGATAGGCTGAATTTGAGCTTTTCCTTAGACTTTAATTAGGAAGATATTCAGGAGAGTCCCCAAACCAGATTGTTCCAGTAAATGAGCAGGTTAGATATACAAGATCAAATAGTGGTCAATACTCAGAATACTTTCACAAAATTGACAAAGTATATGTGGGTTAATCGCCAAGACCAGATGGTATCTACCTGAGGGTTTTAAGAAACTCTAAGGTAAAACTGAGGAACAGCTGGCCATATGCAGCTAATCATTTCAAAGAAACATTGTGCCAGAAGATTATTTTTTTTTATTCCTTTCTCTAAGTGCCTGAAATTCCTGACATTGTCAGTTGTCTGCTTAGATGCACACTCTGTTGTGAGAACATGATAGCAATTGTTGAACTTGTATCACATCATAAGAATGATGAAGAAGGGGTGCCTGGGTGGCTCAGTGGGTTAAAGTCTCTGCCTTTGGCTCAGGTCATGATCCCAGGGTCCTAGGATCAGGGCCCTCATTGGGCTCTCTGCTCGGCAGGGAGCCTGCTTCCCCATATCTCTCTCCGCCTGCCTCTCTGCCTACTTGTGATCTCTGTCTGTCAAATAAATGAATAATAAAATCTTAAAAAAAAGAAGAAGAAAGAAACATTAAAAAAAAAAAGAATGACAAAGAAGCTTCCATATAGAGAGGGCCATATATCTTTTCTGAAATTCCATCGGTCAATGAATGTCAAGAAATACCAAATTCCAGATGACTAAATATATCTGTAAATTTGCATTGCAGAATAATCATATTAATAGATTCTGCTTATTTTTCTCTGAAGAACTCAAAGCAGTGAACAGCTTTGTCACTTTCAGTCTCCCAGCCAGAGCTGTAAGCTGGACTGGAGCAGGGAGAAAAGCTGGTCTGGTCGGTATGCCTGCCCTGACATTGCTATGGTCTACAACTGTCTTTACTCTGCTTGCAGATGGACATGGCAGCATTTTCCACATGACACCACAAAGTATTCAGTGCAGCAGTAACCCACTAACGCTCCTCACCTGTGCGAAAACCAAAAGTCATTTTACTTTCAGCCATAGCCAAACATTTATAAATATAGCAAAAAATAAAACTTTAGCAATTGAGCAAATTCAGCATTCATCTGCTTAGAAATTATTGCTTGCAGTGAGTCAACAACCAAATCTAATAAGTAAGTGAAATTGGGAGACATTAATGAACACAAAGGAAGTGTTAGCTGTAGAAGAAATAGTGAAAACTATGATTTGCCATAGTATTCATTTCAGCCAGGTAAATAACTGCTTATTATACTCTCCCTAAGGGATCAATTAAAAATGAGTCTCAGAGTATTTTCAGCAATGGAGACAGACTCATTTTACTATTGTTCCTATTTTGTTTGCACATATTCACCATTAATTAGCATAATAATTTTTTCAACATTATATACATTAAGTAAAGTATTTAACCAAATGCAGAACAAACACACATACCAACTACATGCCTATACACACACACAACACCACCACCACACATGTATACTTTACATCTTTGTATAGCAGACCTACTGGTGAATTTTTGCCTTGGATCTATTGTTGACATGATGTGCAGCTTGAGGCAAATCATTTTAAGGCATGGAATTTAGAAGTTTTTGGAAGCAGTTAAGATAATTTGCCTGAGATCAATGCCACAGATTCAGTTATTAAATTGCATTTGCGTATTAAAATATATACTTCAAATGGATAAAAACTGATTTGGTTTTTCATAGTATACAGCTAATGGCACTTGGCTATCTGGGAGAATAGTCTGGACCATCTTTCTTTCTGTAGACTTGATAACAGACTCCGCCCCATTGCCCTATTTCTATTCACCCCTGTCCTTTTGTATTTTCTATTTTGTATTTTTTTGTATTTTGTATTTTGAAGTTTAAATTCATTTCTGTTTAATCATTATTTGTTATAGCTTACTACAACCCAAAATCCTCCTCTACTTCCTGATGAAATGTTCATTTCACCTCCCTTCTGCCATTCTTCTCAATGGCTTCTGAACTCACATAGAAAATTTGTTACACCCCACTAAATGATGATACATCTGACTTTGTTGCCAGAAGGCACCATTTTACTGTCTAATTCTCAGGGACTATTTATCGTACTTGGCATCTGCCCTACTTTCCACACCTAGCAAATATGCTTCGCAGTCTCTGGAGCATTCTACGTCTCAAAATTACACCCTTTTCTTTGATTGTGACCTTTTTGGTCACGTAAGATTTTCCTCTCAACCTTAGTGCTCTATAAATAGTTGCTTTAATAGCGCTGTAAATAGTATGTAAGACTCATTCCTTCCTCTAACCTTTTCTAGATTGAGAGTTCCTCTTTTGTCAAAGACTGTTATCTGTGTTGTGCCTTCGCAGCCAGCATGCTGCTTTAATCTTGATAGATACTCCATAAACTTGTGAAGTTCAACTGAATTAAGGAATGTTGAAAATTATAGAAAGAACTTCTATTTCCAATGATAAATGCATATACTTATCACCTATCCCTCCCCATATACCACTGATGTTATAAAACAATACTTTTTAAAGAATTAATATATGACCTAGAAAATAAGAGTTTCTCCAGCTGATTTAAAATTTGTGGATGTTTCTTTTTTAAATTTTAATTCCAGTATAGTTAGTATACAGTGTAGTATTAGTTTCAGGTGTACAATATAGTGATTCAAGACTTCCATACAATACCTGGTGCTCATCACAACAAGTGTACTCCTTAATCCCCATCACCTAGTTCACCCATCGCCCTACCCACCACCTCTCTGGTAATCCTCTGTTTTCTATAGTTAAGAGTCTGGTTTTTGGTTTATCTCTTTTTTCCCTTTGTTGGTTTGTTTTGTTTCTTAAATTCCACACTTGAGTGAAATCATATGGTATTTATCTTTATCTGACTGGCTTATGTCATATAGCATCATACTCCTTAGCTCCATCCATTTGATGCAAATGGCAAAATTTCATTCTTTTTTATGGCTGAATAATATTTCATTATATACATACACCACATCTTTATCCATTCATCTATTGATGGACACTTAGGCTGCTTCCATCATTTGGCTATTGTAAATAATGCTGCAATAAACATAGGAGTACAAAAATAGTAAAATACCTAGGAATAAACTTAAACTAAAGAGATAAAAGACCTGTACTCTGAAAACTATAAAACACTGATGAAAGAAATTGAAGATGACACAGACAAATGGAAAGATACTCCGTGCTCAAAGACTAGGAAATCAAATAATGTTAAAATGGCCATACTATCCAAAACAATCTATAGATTCAATGAATTCCCTATAAAAATGCCAACAGCATTTTTCACAGAGCTAGAACAAACAATCCCAAAATTTATATGGAACTGCAAAAGACCCTAAATAACCAAAGCAATACTGAAAAAGGAATATTTCTATTTAAAAAATAAAAAACAGTTTTAAAATGATGTTTTAGAGACATATCCAAGAAACCACTAGCCAAAAGCTGGTGTAGAAGAAAGCTGCTACACATCTATATGTCTTTCCTCTTATTGAGAGTTGGAGAAACTCAAAGCTCAGAGCCAGCAATTACGAAGAGTAGTGGTGGCCTTGGGAGCAACCAAAAAAGCAAAGAGCAAAAATAAATAAAAATATAAAATATTATTATAGTTATATTATATATGTAATTTTAATATGTCAAAGAAGTCTGAAAATATTTCTTTTTTTTCATTAATTAAAAAAATAAGACTTTTTTCTGGATTTCAATTGAAAGAACTTTCCATCTTGTAATACATAGCTTTTATTTTTACCTTTTTATTTTTTAAACAATCCATATGTATTTGGCAGACACAGTTTCCTAATACCTTTACTGACTTCTTTCCTGCTAATAAAATCTAATGATCAATGGCGTTGGTCTTAACTAATAAAATCTCTCCCAGTCCCTAAATTCTAACCCTCTCTAGAAGGTAGCATTTGGCCATATAGTTCAGCCCTGGCCAATGGAGAACATTCAGAAATTTCCTGGTAAATTCTGATAAAGGGGACAGATATTCCAGCACAACCTGCTTGCCCTTGGTCCTGCTTTGATTGTGGGTGTGATGTCCGGGGGTGTAGCAACAATTTTCATACATGAGGAAGCAAGCATAAGTGTAAAGGATACAACTGACAGTGAAGGAGACATTTCAAAAGACTTAGGGTTGCTGATGACACAGTTTGCCTCTGTGTGGCTGGTTGTGCCACACGTCCCGTAAGACTTCTAGTTAGGTGAAAAAAATCGGTCCCCATTTGTTTCAGTGAGTGTTTTTTCTGGTTAACTGCTGAGTGTATTACTTAATCATGTCATTGTTTTTGAGAAAAAATATCACATGTTCCACTTCCTCTGTTTCTGAAGTCTAATTGGACATATATGATGACCATAAATTGTAAAAGGGCCTGCAGAGATACACAAACATATATACAATGAAATAACATGGAATAAACTAGACCTAGCACAGACCAAGATGGGTTGATAATTTTCATGTCAATTTACAATGAACCTCTTACTCTTCAATATCTTAAAATTAACATTATCTTAGTAACCAGATTTTGTCAGATTCCTGTCAAGCGCAGTCAACTGAAATCATTTAGTAGCGCTTCACCAAGTCACTAAAATATTCCCAAATTGAAAAGGATGTCAGATTTGTATCTAGTTAGCCCTTATAGGAAATTCTGTGATATTAAGATCCTGGACCTTCCAAAGGTACAAAGTGCCTAAGTAAATGGTCACTGTTGTGTAAAACACATCATGGTTTGTGACTCGGGGTCTTGTTTCTGACGAATGCAGGCACTATCAAAAAAGCTGTCAGTTCTCTTAGATGTGTAATTTTATAAGGGGCTAATTTTTTCACACTGCCTAATGAGATTTTGCTAGCGAATAAATGCCTAAAACATATGGGGATAATGTTCATTAGATCCAAGAGAACTGTTATCTTTAGAACTGTCAAAGTTGAAGTTTTAAAGGGATAAAACTTTTTTTTTTCAAATTAATTGCTTTTGTCTACTGTTCAACACATATGTTAGGGCTAAAGAGAGAATTTGTGCTAACATCTACAACTGACAATTCATTAAACAGCATCATGTTTATACTTTTTTAGAAAATTAAAACCTTGCTTGCTCTATTCAGGCCACCTGACCTTATTATTGGTAATGTTTTATATCAGGAAAATATAATACATCCCAAATTCTTATCTTTCTTGGAATCTATAACATACATTGGTTTTACAAGTATTATTTTTAGTTTAATGTATTTTGAGGTAGAAACTATCTCCCCAAACTGACTATAGACCCCATAAGATAGATTATATGTTAATTTAATTTTAAGTAAGAACATGTGATTGCTCTGCCCCATCCAGAAAAAGAGTTCAATGTATGTATCTTGTGGTTGATGTGATAATTATTCTCGTTAATGATAATTAGGGTAAGAATAACTTGCCTGCATTCTAAAAGTATTTATGAATTGCACACACCTACCTTTTGGTTGGGAATTTGCTTTCATTAATGTCTTTGAGGTCATCACAGAATGGGAAACTCAGATAGAAATTGCATCATGACTAAATACCTAAGTAAGTGCATTAACCCTTGCACACCCTCACAGAAGCGTGCCTAAATGAACAGTAGCTTGATTTCCCTGATTTACATCGCTCTTAGTGTCTTAGCAATTATCAGAAGAGAGTTTGATTGGTGGAAAGACATCATCAAGAAGGAAACAACTTGCCTAAATGTAAGTAAAGTCTACAATGACTCTCTTTTCCCCCAAAGACCAGAATGTGTATAGCATGCAATCAGATATCCAAGCTTTTTTGGCCCTAAATCACAAGGCATATTTCACAGCCTTCAACACTCTGACAATGAAGATCTTGTCAGGTCCTTTGAGACAGCCAGCCTGGACCCTTTCTCAAGTTATTTTTATAATGCTATGTCCCCGTCCAACTGTTCTTAAAGGTGTATATATTTCCCTGCTATCCAAAAGTAAAGCTTTTCTATGGAAAGTTTTGTAAGCCAAGCTAGTGTAAAGTGAAGAAGCAACTACCATTAGTTTATGTGGAAACATTTTTGAGCATTCCCAGACCCCCAAAAGTAACTTCTCTTCGGCCTTTCCTAATACCTTGGGTCACATTTTGCTAGAAGGATGCACAAAATAAATGGAAATAAAGCACAGATGCTCACAGACACAGTTCAAAACTATGAGGCTTGAGTGAAGTGCTGAGGGCAGTTCCTAGACAAAGAGCTTCTTGAGGCCACTCTCACTGCTAAGGGTGCCCTGCCTTTATAAGGGCTCCTTGCAAAACAAAGACTGAATGTCTATTTTCACCTTTTCCATAAAAACAGAAATCATCTTTGGATCTCTATCTGTTAACGAAGAGATACTAATGTAGGCCTTTCACAAAAGCAATATGTGAACTTTCAAAAAGCGAGGGATACTTATATGGCAATTTTGGTATGGGCTGGAGAGCTTACCTGCAGCCAAAGGTGACGCATAAGCAATACTGGACACTTAGTTTATGGGTACAAGGGTACCTTACCCCTGGAATATTCATTCCCATCATTCCCATCTCTTATGTAAAGAAGACTTTCCAGTCCTCACTGGGTTGAATGTGAAATAAATCCCAAGTGTCCCTGGGATGTAACTCCACAGGTCTAAAATTTAGTCTAATCTGTCAGAATTGGATTTATGTTTGCATCTCCTGGTTCCCCTATTTACTATGTGTTCTGGACAGATGATTTTGCCTCTTGAGTCAGGCTTCTATTTGCAAAAGAGAGCTTAAAAGACAAGATAATTAAATGAGATAGTGTACACAGCCTTAGGATAATATCTTGTATTCTTTTGTCTCCCAAGGCATAGAGGAAGAGAAGCTAGTTCTCTTCCCACATTTACTGAATATAATGAAAAATAGGATTGTACTTCCTATGAGTTAGAGGTATGATTTGGTCTTCAAATCAACACAATATCAGAATTTGCAGAGTTAAAATCCAGTGAAGTTTCAGCAAAGACATAACATTATAGTCACAATTCTTTTCTTCTCTAACATGCTGGTCATGAGTCTACCCCTTGGTTAATGTTTTGCCTTGCCTATACCCTCTAGAATCAAAAATGCAAAGGTATTTTTGTGATTATCCATTTATTTACAAGAATAGATTGCCATTTCCTTTTATCTATACTAAATCAAATAAGCAAAATCTTGTCTTTTATAATATGTAAGCTTTCTTAAAAATTTTGAAGATAAGATCTTTCAAGACTTAACATGCGTTCTCTCCCTGGGACTGTTCTCTGCCTTAACTATTAAAGTGACAGTAATAGAAACAAAAATATTGTAATCAAATATTTAGTGTTACTAGTTATTTTCCATTCATATTATGAAAGTTTGACTTTCTTAACTGAGATTGGACAAATACATGTGAGTATGTGCTTGTGCTATGCACCTGTAAGTAATGAGTGTGGAAATTTACTTAACATATAACATGTCAAATCAGTGATTACTACCTAACAAGCTCAGAACACGAGGGATCAACTTCAGTATTGGGTAAGCTACAATTGATTGTTTTCTTTAATGGCAGGTGAAAAACTCATTCTTATTTCAATGTTTTGTGACAGACATGAGTTTGGTTTATAGCTTCCCACTCTATCTGTTCTTTTAACATCATTCAGATATATTTAGAAGGAAATAAAGCCAACACTGATGGCCTTGTTGGCCAAACTGATGTCAAGAAAATCTGATAAGGATATTAGAAACATTGAAGACATAATAGAAAATAGTGAATTTTTAAAAAATCTCCTGGAAATATTAAGCATTAAAAGAAAGAGCACAGTAGCTAGAAGCAAGAGCATGGGGGGAAAATATCACTTTAATCCCTTGCTAATTCTCACAGATCTGAGTTCTCTGTGGAAACTGAGATATGAAGCTAACTGGCTTTAGGCATATAAAAGGCATCAAAAGTGAAAAAGATCACATCAAGTTTCAGCAAGACTTGATCTTTATGCTTAAAAAAAAAAAAAAATGGGAAAGCCTAATCTTGCGCTAGCTCAGTACAAGATGAGAGATTTCCAGACACATCATAAATGTTAAGAAAATACTTTCAAAACAAAAATAGCATTTTTGAAAATATGAAACTAAATGTAACAAAATAAAATTACTCAGGATATCAAGGAACACATGAAACTACACTACTAAAAATGATTATTGTTTTTAGCAAGAATATATAATAGCAACTGGAAAAAAACAAATTTAACAAATATATTTGAAGATTTAGGTGATGAAAAAAATACCCTGCTAAATGAAATATAAATATGTGAAATAGTTTATCGTTTAGTTTTAGTTAAAAAGGTTTTCTATGAAGATGAATTCTTCATAACAAGATATTTAATAGAGATTTAAATCAAGTAAGGAAACTAATTTTGATCATTGAAAAATATATGATAATTAAGAAAAATCAAAGTGCCCCTTAATAGTAACTAACCTATAGATCTTAATCACAATTTACTTAGTTATTATATTCATTTTATTTGCAATATTATAATGTTGAGTTGGATGGATACAGAAGCTAAAATACCAAATGACAAAAGCTTTACGAAAGCTAATTCATCAGTGTCTGTCTTTGCTCTGAAGGACAGCAATGTCATTTAGAAGATAAAACAGTGCATCATGGAGAGAGAACCACCGTGAGTTTTTGTTTTAAATCTTTTTTAATGGTTTTTAAATTTATATAAAAATCTTCATTTTTGTTTTAAATTTTTATTCCTATCATGTTAAAGATCAAATCATAGGAGTCTTCGAAGAACTGATACTCAAAGTTGCGTATAGCTTTAAAATTCCATACCACCTTAGATTTTATGGCAACAATTCTCAAGTTGAATGCATATAGCAATCAGCTGTCTTACTTGATAAAAGTTAAATGCTCAGGTCATACCCTGGAGATATTGATTCAGTGGGTCAGTTGGAGGCCTAGAATCTATAATTTAAACAAGTTCTCCAGGAGGTTGGGTTACAGTTGCATATTGGCTCTCAATTTAAGAGACAGTATTCTAGAGGTTAAAGTAAACACCCAATTGTCATATTTGCACTCCCTGGTGATAGAGAAGCCTTATACCCTTTCCAAATATGGAGAAAAGACTATTATTGCATTGGTAACTTCAGGAAAGTCATGGCAGGGAGTCAGTATGTCCACCAAAATCTATTCTCCTCTTTGCTCATACAAGCTATAGCTGAAACATGATTGTCCAGTCAGCTATATTTGAGAGAGAGAGATCAATTATGTGATAAGCTCTCACCAGTAGAACACGAGTGGAAGTGATATGCTCCCTCTCTGCTCAGTGAACTTAAGAAAGTATCATACTTCCTCTACACTCCTTTCCCCTCTTCATGAGGCTAGAATGATAATGATCAGGGAGAACTGAAAAGCCACATTTTAAAGTTGGAAGAGATGCCATCAGTCTATCCCCCAATTGTGGTAGATCAGCATCCCCGCACTGTTAAGAAAGAGAGAAATCAACTTCTATGTTTTAAAACCTCTAAAATGTTTTTGGATCACTTAGCTGTTACACTGTTATACAAAGTATAAGGGAAAATGTTATTATTATAATACTTTCATTGTAGTCAATATTACTGAACTCATACTATAGGCCAAGAACTAAGTTATTGCTTTGAAGATCATCTCATTTGATTATCTAAACAAGCTAATGATATGACACTTATTTTCCTCATTTTACCAGCACAGCTCCTGAAGGCATAAAGAAGACACAGGCTTCAGGTTACTCAGACAGGATTCTAACCCAGATGTGTCTATTCAAATTTTTGCTCTAACCACTGTAAATTCAGGAAAAGTTGAGCATTTGCATCTATTTCCACAGAAAATTTAGTGACTTGTTGGGTCTGTAGACCTAATGATATTTATCAGCATTATATTTAAACTGATAATCTGAAAAATATTGTCTCTCTCAGTGACAGGGAGATTAATATTTCATTGATAGAGAAGAGACTTTAACAGCAAGACAACCTAAAGGAGGGATCTGAAGTAAATTATCCCCAAGAGGATTGCTCATGCTGGCTTCCACAGCACATATACTAAAATTGGAATGATACAGAGAAGATTAGCATGGCCCAAGAGGATTGATCAACAGTGTGTTAAATTGGAGATGCTGCGGGAGTGAGGCTCCCTAGACCCATATCAAATGGATCATCCAGGCCTTGAAACAGATCAAGCTATAGCTAAGAAAATTAGTGTTTTCTGCTCACTGAGAGGAAATAAACTGAGATCTGATCTCTGGGTAAATAGCAAACTTAAAAAAAAATCTTTATTTCTTCTGTTTTTTTTTAGTTCTATTCTTTTCATGATTCTATTTGTACTTGACTATAGTTTGTTTTTAGGAATCAATGTTGAAAATTATAACAAGGAAATAATTATTTACTCTTGGTCAGGCAAGACTATAAAACCTAAGAAATCCAGTGGCCAAGTCCCACTGTTGGCAGCAGAGTCCTACAGGAAAGACCTGAAAATCTTACTGAAGCTACAACCCGTGGTTTATGCTATAAACCACAAGAATTCAGGGTAGCAAAAACTGTTTCTTCTTCACAGGATCAACTCATTTTTTTTAAAGATTTTATTTATTTATTTGACAGACAGAGATCACAAGCAGGCAGAGAGAGAGGAAGGGAAGCACATTCCCCACTGAGCAGAGAGCCCGATGTGGGGCTCTATTCAGGACCCTGAGATCATGACCTGAGCTGAAGTCAGAGGCTTTAACCCACTGAACCACCTAGGCGCCCCAGGATCAACTCTATTAAAGTCCTTCCTGAACTTGAAATTCTGAGGTCCTGGTTATACCCTGAGCAATTCCCTTTATCCACCCCCCACCCCTCCCCAGTCCCACAGGCAATATAGAGAACAAATCAGAAAAACTAAAAAAAAAAAAAAAAGGGTTCTGTGTTCTGAAGAGACAGTAAATTGATGACCCTTCGAACAGACATTCAAAATAATTATTCGTCATTATTTTAGAAAAGCAGTTAAGTGTCCAGAGTAAAGTGGAGGAAGAAATGCTGAGGCCATGCTTCAGGGCATATCCACTAACACAGAAAAAGTTCAGTAGTTCACAGGAATCTTGCTTCAGAAGGCATTTTCTGGGGCATTTTGAACATAGGTGAGGGTCCTTTTGAGGATCACAAAGTCTGAGGGAAATTGCAGAAATTGGTTGAAGGAGCAGTGAATAATGGGCAGTCTGCAATATATGGGATAATTTTTCACACAATGAGCACCTACTCTTTATCCCACTGAGTTTTAAATATCTTACAGGATCTTTACAGGTTAAAAAAAAAAAGTATTTGTGACTTTCTAAACTTCCTTTTGCATGATTTCAAAAGGCACTAAATTCTTTAATCATGTAACTGGTAAGTTAGGAAAACTTTAACACTGTTCTATTTAGAGCATTACCAAGAGTTGATTTGCAGTTTAAAAGTTACAGACTGATGGTGATGTTTATTTTTGGGTTTTGTTTTTGTTTTTGCTTTTGTTTTTGTTTGACAGAGAGGGAGAGAACAAGAGAGCAGTGAGTGAATGGCAGATGAGGGGCAGAGGAAGAGGGAAAGAGAGAATCTTAAGCAGACTCTATACCTAGAGCAGAGACCCATGGGGGGGGCCTGATCTCAAAACACTAAGATCATGACCTGAGCAAATGAATCAGATGCTTACCCCACTGAGCCACCCAGAAGCCCCAGTGCTGTTTAATTTGCCATTTAATCATATCTATCAATGTGGATTTGTGGCTGTTGTATTCATGGTGATAAATACATTTACATACATGAGGTAATTATATATGCCCACACATGTGTATGAGTATGGATGTTTAGTTAGTCCTCACTCCAAAATGTCAAATAAAAGAAAAATGTTGACAATATTCAGTTGAATATTTATAGTTAGGTTTTACAGCTTTGTCCATAAGTCCACAGTTACAAATTACTTATTCTGCTGACACTTTTTTCTCTGCTGACAGTTTTTTTTTTCTTTTTCTAATTAAACTATGGGATGGTTAAGTTTAAGCATACATTTTACAAAGAAACACACCATTGTATTTGACAAAATTATACTTCTAGCGTTTAAAGTAATGTCTGAGTACTATAATACTGTCCCTAGCATGCTTATAAATAGTCTATTCAAAATGATAAAACACTCATTTCTTAAAGAATAACAAAATGATAGCAAAACATCAAAAGCTGAAAAACATTAGAGAAAAAATACATTTATCAGCAGCAGCAGGTCATTAGTTCGAGAAAGGAGAAAAATCTAAATCAAATTACTTTCTTCTATTGAATTAAGCAGTGAATCTGATTGAAGAAAAATCAATGAGATAGTGAAAGTTAAAAAAAATCCATTTATGTAATGAACAGTGGATAAGCATCTTTTCTTTAGAAGTGAATGAAAGCACCCTGCATAAAAATGAAGTCCTGCTGCTTAGACATGTATGGTTTATCACTAATTAAAAAGTCATAGAGGAAAAGGGATTTTCAGAATTACTAAAGTGGCAACACCGGACATGTGCTGCTCAGATCTGCCACAGGGGGCATCGTTCACTGACAGCCTCTGCTGGATCCAATCTCTCCTAGGGATTTACCACTGTGTTCACACTGAGGCTGTGTTTCCAGCACCTGTGCCACTGTCAAGCACAGTGGGAGCAGCACAAATCCCTTCCAACAGGACACTGGGCTCTTCTGATGGGTGACCTTAGCTTGAGAATATCACACCCGCCTAGTTCCAGTTTACTTTGTCCCAGTCCTTCTTCCCCTTCTCCTTTCACAGGTGTCAGACCTCTACTGCATTCTGAAGATATTCCCTGCCTCCTATTTCCTCCCATTTGTCCTTCATGGGCATTTGCCCCAGTACATTTTTGAATGTCTAATCCTACTTTAGTCTTTGGTTCTAGGAGAACCTGAACTGACATGGTACTAGTAAGCATAAAGAAAGTGGCAAATTTTATATATTTATATATTAACTTGCATGAAAAATTTCCTCTCTCTCATATCCTTGCCCATGAAACAGACAGAGCAGATGTGGTGAGTTATAAAGGTGGGTTTAGAGTCTCATTTTAAAAACTGAATAAAAGGTTTTAGCATTTGTTTCACTATTCATCAATCACAGTTAGTCATGAAGAATTTCAGTTAAAGACTTTACAAACTGAAGAACACTGCTATCAGTGATATTCATACAATTAATGTAATCCATTGAGTGATAAATTTCATAAACTGTGAAAAGAGAATAAAGAAATGAACAATTGATCCTAAAATTATCTTAAAAGGATTTTGCTCTTTAATTGATTCTGTTGCAGGATTGTTTTAGTTAATCAAATAAAAATTGAATACCAAAGTTAAAATATTATGAAATGATGTGACATATTTTTAATATGTATGTGAAAAGATAAATGAGGTCCTTCTTATGTGGTAGAGTAAAAAGAGTATTAATAAATTTAGAAACTCGTATATACTATTTTAAAAATCCTTGCTTGCCAAGAACTTTCAGTTTCCATTTTTGCAGCAGTTAACTAAGGATAAGATCAAGCACACAAAGTGGAAATATACTGCTCTCATTTGTGTTCTATTTAAAAAGATATAATATTTAAATTTAAAAATCTGTATGAACATGCAATACTAGATTGGGTGATTAATCCATTTGAAATGGATGTGAAACATGTTAGCCAATAATTCAGGAAGAATTAATTAAAAATGATTTTGAAGCCAAAGCAAGATTTAATATATCTAATTATGATAAGTTTAAAACACAATTAAAACTTACATAAGTCACTCCTTGAAAAGAACTAAATTTATTATTAGAGCATTTTCAACTACATATTTCAATTAAAACAAATGTCTATATGCAGTATATAGTTACTGGAAGGCAATAAAACCAATTGCAAATATATAAGAAAGTAATTTGAGACTTTTTTTAATGGAAAAAACAAATTCTATTAAATTAGCAGAGATGCATGAAATGCATTGATTTAAAGGTGATTTACAATGTTCTACATTCACTTACTGTTATTTGAAAATTATACATTAAAATTATTTGTTTGTTAGAGGCATTTTGGTTTTTTTCAGCCCTGTACTGACATAGTCACATGGGATCTATCCCATGTCTTTAAAGCTTTTTGTAGTATTGTCTTTTTTTTCCCCCTTATTTTTCTTCTACTTCTCTAAGGTATTTTTGAATTATGGAAACTGAATATTTGTTTTAATAGAGGGTGAGATTTTCGTGTCAAATTTGCTTTTTTCCTTTGAATAAGAGATGCCCCTGTGGTGTAGTTGGTCACATGGTTACATTCCCACTCTGTGTGATTATGTGCCTAAGTCTGAGTCAATGGCATGAAGAGGAGATAGTGTCTGCAATTCTGAATCATCTCCTTAATAATGGAGCCCTCTCTTCTGGATGTCCCTTCCCCACTTGCTGGTGTCTGGGAATAAGGGATACTACTAACACCTTGAAAGCCACATTTGGTTAGGCATTGTTCTGTATCCCAAGTAAAATCTATTGTACTTAAGCCACAAATTTGAAACTTTTTGTTAGCCAATTCCTTTTTTTTTTTAAGTACTTATTTATTTATCTGAGAGAGAGAGTGCGACAGAGATAGAGCACACACATTGAGCAGGAGGAAGGGCAGAGTGAGAGGAGAGAGAGAATCCCAGGCAGACTCTCACTGAGCACAGAGTTGAACCCGGGGCTCCATCCCACTACTGCGAGTTTATGACCTGAGCTGAAATCAAGTCAGGTGCTTCACTGAGCACCTGATGCCCCACCAATTTCACTGAGCTCCCCAGATGCCCCACTATTTCTTAATAATTCATATTTTAAGATATGATATATTTTCTGTGATATTTGTTACTACCCCACTCTATGTCATAACACAGAATTATTTTGACATTAACTTACATCTAAGGGCAGCTTAGTTGTGAGAACACTTTTTCCTCATTGTCATTTGTTTTGGCATACCATTCTCATGCCCAGTACTGTTATTTCCTCATTTTTCTCATCAATACAAAAATAAAAGAAAACCAAAACATGGCCTATTTTAACTAATCCTAATAGCAATTTTTATTCAGTATTTTTCTTTACTGTTTACGCAGATACCTTCTAAATTTTTACTTTTCTTCTTTTTCTTTCTTTTTTTTTTTTTTTTTAGAGAGAAGGAGGGAGAGAGAGATGAGAAGGGGTAGGGGACAAAGGAGAGGGGGAGAGAGAATCTTAAGGAAGCTCCATGTCTAGTGTAGAGCCCAATGTGGTGCTCCATCTCACAACCGCGAAATCATCATCTGAGCCAAAATGAAGAGTTTCTTATTTAACAGACTGAGCCATCCAGGTGTCCCTTTATTTTTCTTAAACCAGTATTTATTCACTATAAGTGGGTCCCAGCACCAGGCTGTTTCATTATGTTCTTCTTGTGTAGTCATGTCCAAGTACTTGACATTGAAATACAGTATTTTATTATCAATTAGTCTTTTGTTTGCCTTTATACTGCACTTAAGAAGTATATGTAATTTGGGGGGAATTTCGTGTTCAGTTAGGTTATGTTATCCAAACTTTATCTCGGGAGAGTAAATGGGGCATGTCTTATGCAACTAATATTTTGTAACAATATGTGTTATGAAAAGCAACTGTTGGATCTTGAAATTCTTGGTATCATTGCTCTGGCAGGTCTCTGGAGAGCTCTCACCCCCTACCCTAAATGGCTTATCTAAGACTATCTTACAAATACATGTATTACTTTTCCTGAAGGGAAATATGGCAAATACAATCCCCCTAGGCTAGCAAACTGGAGCCTGATAGGTAGAGACTCATCACTGGGGTTCATCCAGGTCTTTAATTACTCAGTTCTTAAGTATCTAGACCAATAAGAAATGTTTCAAGGAATGTGTATCATGGGAGAAGCTAGATTCCACTAAAGGTGAAGTGGTGGAAGCAGTATGAGATGACAGTGTGATGAGGTCCAGGAATCTGTTCTAGAACAGACACACCACAGGAGCAGAGGAACATAGCCCCTGGGATAGGATAGATACATTCAGAATGGGATGTGGAGTCTCATAAAGGGTTATTAGGATCAAAAACTGGAAAGCAAAGGAAAGGAGGAAAGTTTCAGCTCAAGAATGGCAACACAGGAGGGATTTTCATGTATCCATCAACATATTTGTATTTTATTTCTTTCATAGATTGGAGTAAGTATCGGGAGAATGTGAAGAAAAATAATTCATGATTCTTATGAATCTTGTAGTATAGTGGTTAGAAATATGAACTGTATTGACTTTGAGGTGGTGAATATTTGCTACTTACTGAAAGATGATTGTATAATTCTCAATAGACTAGGCAGTCACCATATATTTTCTCATTCATTGTCAATATTCATTGAATTATATACACTTTACAGTATAGATTTTATTGTGCAAATTATACCTCAATATCCTTGATTATAAAAAGCAAACATCTTCCATGTGTACTAACTTAGAAGAGACTCTATTACCAGAATCAACTTGAGTATATTTATTTTTCAATTTGATTAATTCTTATGCTGGAAAAAGCATATGAGTTCATTTATTTGGGGAAGGAATTACAATATCCGTGGGGCTTGATCTGATTGCAAAGTGTAGTGAAAACAAGAAATTATGTTGCACCATTTGGAAGAAGGACAAATACTAAAAGGGTGTGATGTAAGTGAGTTTCTATACTTTACAATTTGCCTGAAGCTGTCCCTGAACAGACCATTCTGAATCCAAGAACACTAATTTTGATTCTATTCCCTCTAGACTTTATTTGCATATGTTTATCTTACACTGCATTTAAGAAAATCAGACTAATTACTATAAACAAACACACATGACAAGCAATATTTGGACAGTGATGATCATCTTAGAATGTGACTACATAAGGTGATTGGAATTTCATTAAAATTAAAAATTAAAGTACTTGAGGAAGAAAAAGTTCTATAGGAATAAATTTGATTCTTTAATATTACATTAACTGAGTATGTTATTATTATAGCAGGGAAGGAATACAATTCTGCCACATGCCCATCCAGACCATTTAATATTCTTTCAGTGGAATAAAAGAGGGAGATAATATTTGGTGCATAGATGGTTTGAAAAGCATTTACTTTTGTGTATTGTCTCGACATTAAAGAATTATCATTAAAAAATCATCACAATCTGGAGGATAGTATTACAAAAGTAATTTCTCTGAACATAAGATTGAAATGTAAGCAAAATCATATTTAACAAATTTCAGGAATGTATGTTTAAATAGAGAAACGAGGTCATTAAATAAACATTCAGTGAATTTATTTTATGTTTCAAGCACTTTTCTTATTGGATATTTCCCCTCTTCTACTTTTCACCAAAAAAGAAAAAAAGGTTGACAAATGTAGTTAAATATTTCAGACAAATTACTTTAGTCATCATAGATACAAATGCACATTAGTTTTAAGAGCTTTCGAAGTCTGAATAAAAGTAGAAAATTTTTAGTACAAGGAAAACAGTACCTTAAAAATATTAACTCTAAACAATGGTGAAGGGGAATAGAATTTGCCATCCCAAAATATTCCCATTTAGCTAAGGGTTATCTTGAGTTGATTATTTTTAAGAAGCTAATCACAGAGGAAAAGCTCTGAAAACCAGTAAAAGTTACTACTATTTTGCAAGAGAAATTTATATTTATAAAGGAAACCTCTACTTGTAAGGTTATCTCCCTCTCCATACAAGGAAAAGGAGGCTGACAAAAATCTCTAGAAACTTGTCAGTGGAGGAGGCTTGGATTCAATCTGCATAACAACCATACTTTTGTTTACTGTGCTTTCTCTGATAACCTCCCAAAACCGACTCTACTTACCAGCAAGGTCTTCTTTTGTTTCTAGTTGGAGATAATATTTAAGGTGGTGGTTTGGGCCATTTTAAGCAATTACATTTTACAGGAGGTGTCCATGTTATTAAACTTCTGTGTTTCTCTCCTGTTAATGGATCTTTTTATTCAGGGGAATCCCAGCCAAAAACCTAGAATGGTAAAGGGAAAATTATTTCTCTTCCCACTCAATGGTATATCATTATAATAATGCTAAAGTCGATTTTTAATATATTGTTATTCTGTTCACAGTGCCCCCTTCCTTGTCCAGCATTTTAAATTATATTTACAAATTAATTATAGTCATATAATTTTATCACAGCTTTAATTATATCAATTAGGCAAAATGTATCAAATGCTTACTAGGTATCAAGTGCTATTGTAAGTAGACACATTGAGGATTAAGACAAAAAATTAGCCTGTCCTCATGGAGCTACTATTTATGTAGTATTTTTACTTGTGTTATTTTTTTCCCTGTTTATTCATTTAATATCAATCTTCTTTTCTATATTGTAAACTCATGAATATGTACATCAAAACCGTTTATTAACTACTTAACATAGTAACCATTCATTATTTTTAAATAAACACAGGAACAAATGAAATAATAATGTCTATTTCAAAAGCTTAGCATTATTGCTAAAGTAAACAGTAACCTGAAAACTCAGAAACAAACCACTCTATTACATTTTTTAAGGCAATTTTCTTTCAACTGCTCAGAGATAAAACAGAAAAACATACTACTTGTCACCTGTACTTAGTAAACTTAGAGATTAGTAGGTAGAAACAGAATTATAAGCGAATGTTTGCTCCAAAATATTGTAAATCTCTGAAGAAAAGGATTCAAGGTGGTGGCTGACTTGATAAATGAACACCAGGCCAAATAAGACTTCTTTCCTCTTTTCTTTCTTTCTTCTTTCCTTCTTTCCTCCCTCCCTCCCTCTTTCCTTTTTTTTTTTTTTTTTTAAGATTTTATTTATTTATATGAGAGAGAGCTTGCTCCTGAGCATAGGCCCTAGTGGTAGGGCCGGGGGTGTGGGTGGGGAGGGACAGAGGGAGAGCGACAGGCAGACTCTCTCCTTTGCAAGGACCCTGACAGGGGGTTCAATCCCAGGATCCCAAGATCAGGACCTGAATGGAAGGCAGATGTTTAACCAACTGACTGAGTCACCCAGATGCCCCCCCCCCACACCCCTACCCTTTTGTTTTCCTCTCTTTCTTTCCTTTTCTTTTTTCTTTCCTGTCCTTCCCTTTCCTTTTTTCTTAATTCTTCTTTCTTTCTTTCTTTCTTTCTTTCTTTCTTTCTCTCTCTCTCTTTCTTCTCTCTAATGAAAGGCCCAAGAATGATCTATTAGCAGTCACTAAAATACTTCTTTCCCCCTCTATTCTAGCTTGGGATCATGCCAGTTTTATTTCCCACTATGATTAGTGGGATTAGTCCTAGGAATTCAATAAATTGGTGCTTTTGAATGAATGTCAGTATGAGAAATGCTCCAAATTATAAACAACACAACATTGTTCACTGGATCAATTATTACTCATTTTAGTCGTATGGTCTTTGGACCACATATGTGTAGGATGCCTGCAATGATATATTTAGCTGCTGTTTATTGGATGTGTGGGATAGCAGGGAGCAACATAAATATTCAAAGTCACCTATTATAAACTCTAAGTACCTATTCTTGCCTGAGTAACAACAGTAATAGAATACTGGGAAAGGGGTGCCTGGGAGGCTAAGTGGGTCAAGGCCTCTGCCTTTGGCTCAGCAGGGAGCCTGCTTCCCTTCCTCTCTCTGCCTGTCTCTCTGATTGCTTGTGATCTCTGTCTGTTAAATAAATAAATAAAATCTTAAAAAAAAAAAAAAACAGAATGCTGGGGAAAATAAGAAGGAAGGAATGATATAAGAAAGTGTGGCAGTTTCAAAACACTAATATTATCTGGCCAAATAGGTTATTATACATATAATATATGGTCATTATTTTAACACTTACACAAAAAAAGAATTGTAGTAATATATTGTAAAGTCAAGAATCAGAAACTTTTTACTATTTGTCTTCCCAATGACAACTGTTCTATAAGATAGATGTAATAAGATATATATCACTATGAACATGAACGATTTTATTTGATCTAGTGTTATTGTCAATGACATTGGGGAGTTATATAATCCCTTTGAGCCTCAGTTTTTGCCTACTTTCCATCTTTCATAGCATTCTTAGGTCATACAAATTTAGATTACACAAATTATTAACAGCAAGCTAACACATGGAGGTATTCCAAAATGTAGTAAGTCATAAAACCCAAAGAAATTTAAAATATTGCATTTTCAATGTTAGTGCCCAATATAGAGTAGCTTTACTAGTTAAAAAAAAATACCTATATGTCTAAATATTAGATTATTTTATCAGAAACGTCTTTAAAAGAAGCTAAAATAACATAGATGACAATATTGCACTTCTCCTGAGCCCAGAACACAGTCTGGTTAAGAGGTCCTCCCACCCTTCTGTGTTCCAGAAAAGGCTTTCCCCAAAGAACCTTTCTTCCTCATAACTTAGGTAATACTCTGTCTACCCTTTCTCACAATTTCCCTGAAGCTTGCAGATAATTAATTCCCTTATTTACCTGTGACAAGGTCAAATACAAACCTTTCCCCTTTTGCCTGAACCTTCTGAAATGCCAGATGCAGACCTTCCCCTCCCTATCTTTTATCTCAAGAATGATTACCTGACTTTAGAATTGTTTATCCCCCTGCAGCTAGCTAGACCTAGCGATAAACATTTCCTGCTCACCTAACTGGCTAAGATGCCTCTTAATTTAGAAAATAGTCCTACCTTTAACTTGTCTACTCTTCCCCATAAAAATCTAAGGCAAAATCCACAATGCTCAGAAATGGACTTTCATATCTGCCTATTGCTATAAACTAAACAAAATCAATTTTCTTTCTTGTTTGGCTTTAGCAAAAAGATAGCTATCTTTAGCAAAAAGATAGCTATAATAAAATATTTACTGAGTACCAATCCTTTGCTGATCACTGTTCCAAGTTCTCAGAATTTAGCCATAAGAAAAAAAAAAGAAAGAAATCCTCGTCTCAAGGAGCTTATATTCCAGAAAGAAGGATGAGAAAGAAGATAATAAAATAATAAAGATAAAATAAAGAAGATAATGAAAATGGTAGCAAATAAATATTTACGTGCCAGGCAGGGATGAATGTTATGAAAGAACAACATAATGGTGTAAGGGTAGGTGGCCAAATGAGGAACTCTCTGTGAAGGTGCTAATATATCAGGTGGTCAGAGGCAAGATGACCTGAATGACTGGAAAGACCTACATCATGGGGCTAGTTGGGAAAATTTCATTTTAGGCTGAAGGATAGGTAAATGCAAAGCTGGGAGTGTGACTGGTCCAGAAACAGAGGACCATGGTGTAATGGGAATGGCAGGAGCAGGTAGAGAGGGTTGGAAATAAGATAAAAGAAGCAGTAGTCTACATCGACTGGGACCTTGAAGTACAGGAGAAAGCATTGGTGAGTTTGAAGACAGAAATAATAGTACTTTATTTAAATTGTAAAAGACTTTTGTTCCTACTTTCTAGAGAAGACAACTATAAACGAAAGTGGGAGCAGGGAGACTAGTTCAGATTCATCTGCTAAGAACAGGATGGAGAAATCAGGAAGGGAAGCAAATGATCCTGACTTTTAGAAGTGAAGATGGTCAGATTCCAGACATATTTTTGTGGTAGAGCCCATAGGGCAAGCTGTGGAATTGGATGATCGATGTCATAAAAAGAGATGGATCTATGACAACTCTGAGTTATTTTTTTGCTTCACCTTTTTTTTTTTTTTTTTTTTTTTTTTTTAGTAGTCTTACAATGATAGGAAATAACAGAGAGAAAAATATTAGGGTGGGTTGGGAGTAGAAGTCAAGAGTTCTTTTTGAGGTATGTTCAGTTTAGAGATGCATATTTGACATCCAATTTGATAACTTAAATGTAAGGTTTGGTATATTAGTGTGGGAGTGCAGAGTGGAGATCACATTTGGTGGCACTCAGTGAAGCCATATTATTTAATGTCATAAGACTCAACAGGATTTCCCAGAGGACGTTCATAGATAGGAAGGAAACAGGCTTAGAGACAGAACGGTGCAGGGGAATCAAACTATTTTCCTGATTCATGACAGGATTTCAAAACAACTTATCGCTTTGCACATTTTAAAGTTGACACTATAATATTTCATTATGAACCCCAGTTTTTGTAAGGAATATAATTCGAGTGTATTATAAATATTGACATTTTGAAAGTTTAAAATAACACTGTTCAAGACCACATACTCTGATGGTTACCCCTGTTAATCTAAAAATACCTGACCAGGGCTTCTTTAACTGTCAGGAATTCGCATTTTTTTTGTCTTAAACTAATATTTCTATTCTGCTTCTTTTGCAAAATACACTGAAAATTTTTAGTATTATGCTTGAAAAAATTTTAAAGGTTATCCACTAAAACATTTCTCTGACAAAAAAGAAAACCTTTGTATATTTTCAGATGTAAGTTTGTAATATCTTAAACCATTGGGAGATAAGATTTCTATGTAAAAATTTCCATAAGGTTCTAAATGTGAAAATTATTTTCTGATCAAATTATGATTATAATTCTTTGGAGTAAATTATTTATAAAAACAGAAGTATAAATTTTCATATAAAGTTATTAATGAGTAGAGTTTAGCACCAATTCGGTTAATATTTTTCATTATGTGCATGTGTTTATGTGTTTATAAAACCTCTAAAAGACTTGCTCATAGAAGTAGATAGGAATCAATGGAGTTACTTGATTTTAAAACTCCTATGTTTTATGCCAAAAACATAGAATTTTGAGTGATGGTCCTGTACACCTGAAACTAGTATAGTCTGTTAACTATACTGAACCTAAGATTTTAAAAAAAATTAAAAAACCACATAGTGCTCTATAGTCAGAGATTACCTTTTTTTTTTTTAATTTCTTTTCAGCATAACAGTATTCATTGTTTTTGCACCACACCCAGTGCTCTACGCAATACGTGCCCTCCTTAATACCCACCACCTGGCTCCTCCAACCTCCCAACCCCTGCCCCTTCAAAACCCTCAGGTTCTTTTTCAGAGTCCATAGTCTCTCATGGTTCACCTCCCCTTCCAATTTCCCTCAACTCCCTTCCCCTCTCCATCTCACCATGTCCTCCATGTTATTTGTTATGCTCCACAAATAAGTGAAACGATATGATAATTGACTCTCTCTGCTTGACTTATTTCACTCAGCATAATCTCTTCCAGTCCCGTCCATGTTGATACAAAAGTTGGGTGTTCATCCTTTCTGATGGAGGCATAATACTCCAAAGTGTATATGGACCACATCTTCCTTATCCATTCATCCGTTGAAGGGCATCTTGGTTCTTTCCACAGTTTGGCGACCATGGCCATTGCTGCTATAAACATTGGGGTACAGTTGGCCCTTCTTTTCACTACATCTCTATCTTTGGGGTAAATACCCAGTAGTGCAATTGCAAGGTCATAGGGAAGCTCTATTTTTAATTTCTTGAGGAATCTCCCACTGTTCTCCAAAGTGGCTGCACCAACTTGCATTCCCACCAACAGTGTAAGAGGGTCCCCCTTTCTCCACATCCTCTCCAACACACGTTGTTTCCTGGCTTGCTCATTTTGGCCATTCTAACTGGTGTAAGGTGGTATCTCAGTGAAGTTTTAATTTGAATCTCCCTGATGGCTAGTGATAATGAACATTTTTTCATGTGTCTGATAGCCATTAGTATGTCTTCATTGGAGAGTCTGTTCATGTCTTCTGTCCATTTTTTACATGATTATCTGTTTTGTGTGTGTTGAGTTTGAGAAATTCTTTATAGATCCTGGATATCAGCCTTTTGTCTGTACTGTCATTTGCAAATATCTTCTCCCATTCCGTCGGCTGCCTCTATGGTTTGTTGACTGTTTCCTTTGCTGTGCAGAAGCTTTTGATCTTGATGAAGTCCCAAAAGTTCATTTTTGCTTTTCTTTCCTTTGCCTTTGGAGACATATCTTGAAAGAAGGTGCTGTGGCTGATATCGAAGAGGTTACTGCCTATGTTCTCCTCTAGGATTCTGATGGATTCCTGTCTCACATTGAGGTCTTTTATCCATTTCGAGTTTATCTGTGTGTACGGTGTAAGAGAATGGTCCAGTTTCATTCTTCTACATATCGCTGTCCAGTTTTCCCAGCACCATTTATTGAAGAGACTGTCTTTTTTCCACTGTATATTTTTTCCTGCTTTGTCAAAGATTATTTGACCATAGAGTTGAGGGTCTATATCTGGGCTCTCTACTCTGTTCCACTGGTCTATGTGTCTGTTTTTATGCCAGTACCATGCTGTCTTGGTGATCACAGCTTTGTAGTAAAGATTGAAATCAGGTAAGGTGATGCCACCAGTTTTATTTTTGTTTTTCAACATTTCCTTAGCAATTTGGGGTCTCTTCTGATTCCATACAAATTTTAGGATTATTTTCTCCAGCTCTTTAAAAAATACCAGTGGTATATTGATCAGAATGGCATTAAAAGTATAGATTGCTCTAGGCAGTATAGACATTTTATTTTATTTTATTTATTTGACAGAGAGAAATCACAACTAGGCAGAGAGGCAAGCAGAGAGAGAGAGAGCAGAGTCCGCAGAGCAGAGTCCGATACGGGGCTGGATCCCAGGACCCTGGGATCATGACCTGAGCTGAAGGCAGAGGCTTTAACCCACTGAGCCACCCAGGTGCACCCAGTATAGACATTTTAACAATGTTTATTCTTCCGACCCAAGAGCATGGAATGATCTTCCATCTTTTTGTGTCTTCTTCAATTTCTTTCATTAGTGTTCTGTAGTTCCTCGAGTACAGATCCTTTACCTCTTTGGTTGGGATTATTCCCAGGTATTTTATGGTTCTTGGTGCTATAGTAAATGGAATCCATTCTCTAATTTTCCTTTCTGTATTTCCATTGTTAGTGTATAAGAAAGCCACTGATTTCTGTACATTGACTTTGTATCCTGCCACGTTACTGAATTGTTGTATGAGTTCTAGTAGTTTGAGGGTGGAGTCTTTGCAGTTTTCCATATAAAGAATTATGTCTCCTGCAAAGAGAGAGAATTTGACTTCTTCCTTGCCAATTTGGATACCTTTTATTTCTCTTTGTTGTCTGATTGCTGTTGCTAGGACTTCTAATACTATGTTGAACAAGAGTGGGTGAGAGTGGGCATCCTTGTTGTGTTCCTGATCTCAACTGGAAGGCTGCAAGCTTTTTCCCATTGAGGATGATATTTGCTGTGGGTCTTTCATGGATAGATTTTATGAAGTTCAGGGATGTTCCCTCTATCCCTATACTTTGAAGCATTTTAATCAGGAACGGATGCTGGATTTTGTCAAATGCTTTTTCTGCATCAATTGAGAGGACCATGTGGTTCTTCTCTCTTCTCTTATTGATTTGTTCTATCACATTGATTGATTTGCGAATGTTGAACCATCCTTGTAACCCAGGGATGAATCCCACCTGCTCATGGTGGATAATCTTTTTAATATGCTGCTGGATCCTGCTTGCTAGGATCTTGTTGAGAATCTTAGCATCCATATTCATCAGTGATATTGGTCTGAAATTCTCCTTTTTGGTGTGGTCTTTGCCTGGTTTGGGGATCAAGGTAATGCTGGCTTCATAAAAAGAGTCTGGAAGTCAGAGGTTACTTTTAATTGTCAGATGCCAGGTGCCCAAATATCACCAACATAACCTGTTGATAAGGCAAAGTGAACTCTGTTGCAAGAGTGTCAGTTGCAGGCAAGAGGTGGGTCATTAGAATTGGATAAGGATCATGTTGTCACAGGTCTATAATTATTAGACCCAGGATGCAAAGTTTAAATTTTCTTTTGATGTTTTCTGTTGAAGACTTGATAGGTCTTTCTGGAAGTTTTTTAATGAACAATTAAGTTTTTTGCTTCTATTAATAGTCTCTCTAGAAATAATAAAGTGATAAGTTCTTGCACTTTAAGTCATTAAATATTGACATAGTAAAGTCATATTAATATAGGTTGTAAGATGTACATCCATAGGTGATAAGGTTGGGGAAAAAGTAGGTAATTTCGATTCTCAACGTCCAACTGTGTGTGGTTGGTACATGGTTTCTGGTACTTATAAGATTCTGCCAAACAACTCAGTAGGTTCTCCTTCAATCCTACTAAAAATAAAGATTGGAGAGACTTGGTAAGCCCAAGATTTGCAAGACTGTTAGTCACTCAGTCATTACCGTTTTTGATTTTCTTAGCACCAACGTCTGTATCTATGCGGAATCTTGATGTTTTTTAGGGCAGTGTACCAAGGTGAATTTCAGAAAAGGCAAAGACATATCTTTGTTTTGTAAAGTGAAAGAAAGTTGAGTGTGGAAAGGAACACAATAGAACCAGCATGAAATGGTCTTAGGCAAAAATAGAATGGATACAGTGGTTCCTTTAAATAAATTTACCACTGTAGCCCTTGAAAACTCTTTGTATGTCCAAAGTGTCTATACTCATGGATTTGGAAACCATTCCTGTAGAGGAGAAGGTCTCAGAAAGGGAGAATCAATGGAGAATGGTGTCCAGAAAGTGAATCGAAGAGAGAGCTTTAAGAAGGGGGAGGTGGTCAACTGTATCAAATGAGAAACCTCGGTTGAGTAAAACTAGGATTAAGTATAGACCAATGGGGGCGCCTGGGTGGCTCAGTGGTTTAAGCCTCTGCCTTCAGCTTGGGTCATAATCTCAGGGTCCTGGGATCGAACCCACATCAGGCTCTCTGCTCGGCAGGGAGCCTGCTTTCCTCTCTCTCTCTGCCTGCCTCTCTGCCTGCTTGTGACCCCTCAGTCAAATAAATAAATAAATAAAAATCTTAAAAAAAAAGTATAGACCAATGGACACAACGTATAGGTCATTAATGAGCTTGATGGTGGAGTTTTGATACTGTGGTTTAAAAAGAATAGAATAAACCTTATTGGAGCTAGTGAAACTGTGTAAGATTCCACGGGATCAGAGATACAGTACAATAAACTTCAGGGGAATGAGGGGCAAAGCTTTTTGCTTTTGTTCCTCTTCAATCACAGCACATACACATATATAGTATATTTGTGATTTTAATTACAATGCATAATTACAACATATATTTTATATATATACATTCAGAACATACATACATATACATAAATACACATATGTGTACATGCATATAGCCAATACTCATTATTCACAGATTCTGTATTTGCAAATTCACTTATTTGCTAAAATTTATTTGTAAGCCCAAAATCAGTATCCATGGAGGCTTTCCAGTCACTTGCAGACTTACAGTGATGAAAAATTTGACTAACGTGATGTACACATTTCTAGTTGAGGTCAAACAAGGCAGAACTCTGCCTTCTTGTTTTAGATGTTATACTGTTAAACAAGTGTTCATTTCACCATCTTCTTAGTGTCACATTTTTTGCATTTTTGTGGTTTTTGTTAATGACTTTCCTATTTAAAATGCCCCACGTGCAATACAGGAAGCACAGTTAAGTAGTACTCCCTGGCATATGAGGGGCATGACATGCCCTATGGATGTGTGAGTTAGATAAGCTTTATGTGAGCTTAAGGTTTATGTGAGAATGACTTTTAACAGTATTGGCTCTGAGTTCAATTCTGATGACTCAACAATATGGTACAATCAGAAAAGGAAGAGAAAATTCAAGTACCTAATGTGAGGCTACTCTCGAAAGTGATGAAGGGTATATCTGTAGTGCATGATAGAGCTGTAGTAAAATAGAAAAATGCCCCAGTCTGTGGGTCCTTGAGATGACAACTAATTAAAAAAAGCATCATGCACTGTATAATTGTGAAGCTGAAAGCCAAAGAAATGTACAGTCATATCCAGGTTCAGGAAAATGTGAAACCCATCTCTGCTAGTGCTGGCTGGCTCACACATTTCAGAGGGAGCTCTGGCATGACACTGTTAAACTTGAAGGCAAGGCAGATTCCACAGATCAGGAGGCTGTGGGAGAAGTTAATAAAAATGTCTGCTATGTGTTATACAGGAGAAGGTTACATGGAAGAGTAGGCTTTCAACACTGATGAGACTTACTTGTTTTACAAGGACACTGGCCAACAACCTATATGATGCAAATAACTTCCAAAGCTCCTGGCTTTAAATCATCCAAAGGAGCCCCGGGTGGCTCAGTGGGTTAGAGCCTCTGCCTTCAGCTCAGGTCATGATCGGAGGCTCCTGGGATCCAACCCCATGTCAGGCTCACTGCTCAGCAGGGAGCCCGCTCCCCCCCCCCCACCTGCCTCTCTGTCTGCTTGTGATCTCTGTCAAATAAATGGATAATATCTTTAAATAAATAAATAAATTGTCCAAAGACCATGCAATTAGTTATATGTAAGAACTAAACATACAATGGGGTATATTTAAAGAGAAATACATGTGAAATAAAATGTTGTGACATAAGGCTCTCAAGAACCTAACTCTGTAGGAATGAGAGCTCCATATCTGTCAACTCTGTATTCCCAGCAGATTTAGAGAACATAGCTAGTATAAATTATGAGAATTGAAATATATACATGAGCACACAATCTCTGGAATGTTCCAGTAGAGATGGGAAAAAAAAAAACTGATAATGACTGAGAGAAAAACTATTAATAGAGGAACGTTTGTAAACTAATGAGATGTTGGAACCCAATGCACAAATTGAGGTACCATCATTAGATTATGGCAGTCAACCCATCCATTGTAATATGAGGAAAGACAAAGTATATATGTACAGATACAGTTGAATTGGTAGACATATAAATGGAAGCATCTGGAAGTTTTCCAATTTCTCTTTTAATGAAAAGCATGATTAGTAACTGAGAGGAGAGAGAAGAGTTTGAACAGGTTTGAGGAAAGAGGAGCAGATGAGAAAGAGTTGAGTGACAGAGAAAATCTATCGGGGAAATAGAGAGTAGGATTTCCTGGCAGTACCAACCTCCCTTTGAGGTTTGTAAGCATGAATTTAGAGTGAGTCCAGTCAGCATCTTTATGGCTTTTCTCAATCTACTTTCAGTTTTTCAGGTGCAAGCAAAGAATACGTGTAGAGTGGCATTTAACCATGTTGAAATTTTGCTAGAAGGAAGATTGTTAAAGCTATGATTTAAATATATTTTTAGAATTTTAGAATTGGAAGAAACTTAAGAAATTTTTTATTACCTTTGGGAGAAAAAAATTTCAGAGCACAGATTTCAAAGCTGGGTGAACTTGTTTCCACATGCCAGGTACATCTATTATTAGACATAGCAAATTACTGGGTTATTTTAAACAGTAAATTAGAAACAATAACATTTATTTCAGAGTAATTTCAAGACTATAATAAGACAAAGAAGAAAAATATAAAGAGAGTACCTATACGGGACCAAGCACCTAATTTGTGTCCAAAAGATGTTAGTTTTCTTTTATCTTTGCCTGCATTCAGAAACAATAGACAGGATGTTTAGAAACATTTTTAGAGTTTCAAAAATATTTACAGCTTTTTTTTTCTTTGCTGTTCTTGTGTTTTGAATTCTTCAATGGCCTAAGCAAATAATAAACTTTGATAGAAAAAACACAGTCTCTGATTCTTCTTAATCAGAGAAATTTGCCTTTGCTCAAGGCCAGAGGGTAAGCATCATTTTTCTTTAGTGTTTTGTACTTTTGTGTTTTGATCATTACATTTTCCTTGACCAATATTTGCTATAAAGCGAGAAGATTTCTCTGTTGACCATTTACCACCAACAGAGAGAACATGGCAACTTGGAAACCCCTTCAGGAAAAGTATGAAGCTCTTCAGAGAACATTCCATGGCACCTGAGTTAACTTTAGAATCTATGTTTTAGCACAGAATTTTTCACATTTCACTAATTCCCTTTGGGTGATCATCCTTTCTATAGAAAAGTCCATGAGGTTCTCAGTGCAGGCTTGGGTCCACAGCTCTGACATTCAGTCCTGAAGTTCGAGGTCTTAAAATCTCTCCACTGCACTATTCTGGATATGTAAGACAATCTACCCATGCTGTTAGTTGTTTTCTGATGCTTTACTTCGATTCTAATTGCTGTTCTAAAATTAAGCTCATCCTTTTTCCTTCTGACAAGGCACAACTAGACAGTAAATGACCAGGCATTGTTGTCTCCGTCCTGCCGTTCCTCCCCCCTCCCTACCTCCAGCACACAACAGTTATAGTGACATTATTCTAGTGAGAACACACTGTGTACAAGTCTCCTTACCAAGCCCCTTTCCTGTATCATCTATTTATTACTGTAAAAGAGGCTGCTAGTATGACAATTTTACAAATACAAATACTGAGAAGGAAAGTTAATTTGGCCTTGCCCTCCAGAAGCTTTATTCTAGCGGTGGAGATAGTTGTTAAATGACTAATTACAACTTAACCAGTAAGCGATAATAGTGATAAATGTTATGACAAGGCTTGATATACTAAGAATGTGCCACATAACTGCAGACCTGATGATTCTGGGGGGTCTGCAAAGTCAGGGAGCGTTTCCTTGGGGAAATGTTATTTGCACTAAATTCCAAAGGATGAGCTGAAATTAACATCAGCAATGGGGGAGGAGGAGAAGGATGGTCAGTTCAGAGGATGCAACATCTTTTCTGAAGATGCGGCAGAGCAGACTGAGGTAAATGCAAGAGGACTAGAAGGACAAGACAAAAGGAAGAGTCATGTAAGATGAGGCTAGACAGCAGAAGCCAGATCTTGTCGGACCCCAGGGTTGCCCCAGAACTTTGTTATTTATCCTGAAAACAAGGGGAAGCCTCTCTGAGTGATTTGGGGAGACTGAAGGAGGGAGCTAGAACAAGAACAAGGAGGCCTGTTAAGAGGCCGCATGGCAGTATCTCAAGATGACAAAAGATGATGGCGCATGGACTACATGGCGGCAGAGAGGGCAGAAAAAGTGAATGGGTTTAAGAGAAATTTGATAGGAGAAATTAGCTGGATATCATGGCTGAATTAATCACAAGCACGAGGGTGATAAATGAACGTCAGCCAGCTAGATGGGCTATCCTAATGATATACCATTAATAAGCCAGAAAAGCTATGCTTGTTCATTCTTCAGGGTTCACAGGGGGTATATTTTAGAATGATCACCTTTTACAGTGTTTAAAAAATATTCTTACCTGTAGAAATGGTTCAGGGGGTTTGAAATGTTTCCTTCCACGATGCACCTCTGTCACCTGGGGATGGGAAACAGAGAGCAGGCCTTGATAGACAACTTGAGCATGAAGGTTCAGCCATCAGGAGGACCCAGCAATTCAGTGGCAAAAGAGTCAAGGATCAAAACCAAGGGTTTAATTATTTGACAATGTGGCTTTAGGTATTGAATAATTTATTTAGGACTCTGTATTATTGACCCCTTTGGATAATATAAATTATTTATGAATAGTGCAATAATATGATGATGATTATTTATATTTGAGCATCTACTTTCCACTACATATACATATTACCTTATTTTGTCAATTCTTATGCCAACCTTCTGGGTCAGTGTTCTTCCCAACAGGGTCTTTCCGAAGTTGGAGAGGTGAGAGGTGGCAGAGGCAAGATATGACCCAGGTGTGTATTGCTCTCCTGCCTGGCCTTAAGTGACTCTGCATCACACCACAGCACCCAGGGAAAGTCTGAGAGCAAAGGGCCTCCATTTCCTTCCATTGCCTCCTGTTGTAACTCAGAAATAAATTCTCAACTGTCAGCCAAATCTAGTGAAACTCCAGGACGAAGCTTTCAAGAGATTAGAAATCTCCTTCTTTTCCTTTTTATTAGAGTTTCACATTCTGATTTGTCTCACAGCAAATGGGTTAGGTGAGTCCATTTCTGCCTATTATCCAAAGCGTAGGTAGAGGATGTATTTGAGATAAAAAAGCTGGGTGCATTTTGAGTAAAATAGATAGAACTGTACCAAGTATGAGGTGTCAGGGAAGAAGTACCTGACTCTCATTTAACACTTGCAAAAGTATCAAATGAAGGCGCAGTTATAGTTTGTTTTACAGTTACTATCTAAAAATAAATCTATAATTCCCCCAAAAAGAAAAATCTTTAGTTTCTTTTCAGATGTGGAACACAGAGATTCTTTGCCCGTATCACCTCAATGTTCAGATGTCCTTATCTTCCAAATCCCTTTTTCGGGTTTCTTTTTTTTTTTTTTTAAAGGTTTTTTTTTTTTTTTTTAATTTATTTGATGGAGAGAGAGAGAGATCACAAGTAGAGAGGCAGGCAGAGAGAGAGGGGGATGCAGGCTCCCTGCTGAGTAGAGAACCCAATGTGGGGCTCGATCCCAGGACCCTGAGATCATGACCTGAGCCGAAGGCAGCGGCTTAACCCACTGAGCCACCCAGGCGCCCCATTTTTCGGGTTTCTTAATGAAAATTTTCCTCCTCTTAGGTTAGCCAGATACCTCTAGTTTTCAAATGTCCCTTTAAAACAGGAGATTCCAAAGGGCCAAGATTATTCGTGAATCTACATTATATGACACGATCGTTCGACATGTTTTTACAGTTTGCTTTTTTTTGGAGGAGGGGGTTTAAAAACTACAATCCAATCCTGTCTTTAGGTTAAGTCTGCTGACTCTCCTTCTGTATACACTAGCATCCCTAAGTGGTCTGGATGCCTGCATGACAGGTGCAAAAAGACAATAGTAAAAGTTGGAACCACTTTCCCTGCCCTTCATTAAACTTTCTCTTGAGCTGTGTGTGGCACGGCAGGTAATGAGTTCCATCTGTGTGTCATCATCTTCACCTACAGAGAAAGAGCATCCAAATGTTCTGAGTCAGGAACTACCTTCAGAGAATATGTAAAAATGTGTAGCTAAAAAAATTAAGAAGCTTACTTTTGGAGCCCGGCCGCACTCCCCATCTCCTGTCACCTTACTTCATTCTCCACTAAATGAAGCCCTTCAGAGGATCTAATAAAGAAAGCCATCCAGCTAAGTAGCTCATAATCAAAATCCAAAATAAAGGCTCTTAATATGATTTTCTCCAACTTACCTTTATTTAGTGCGTGATTGAGTCAGAGATCTTTATAATGAGGAAACGAAATCCATTTAGAATTTTTACATGCACCATTAGAAACACAGAATTTAGAGCTGGAGGAGCAAAAGCTGATAAAACTTAAAATGAAGTCACTTTTTTACTGTGGGTAAAGCAGCAGCAGTGGGTTGTTTGCCCTTGGGGAACACTCAAGGTCACGTAGCTGACTCCAGCTTGAGTTAAGTAAGACACAGAAAGTAATTAATGTAAGACTACTTAAAGGTGATTGATATTAAAAAGAAAAACATTTGGGCCAAAACACTGGAATGAAACATGTTGCAAATAGCTGTGGCAAACTAGTTTTCTGATTTCCCCAAACACTGTCTAGAAGGAAATTTGCTTAAATTACAAAAGATATTTGGGTCAAATAGAAGAGTAGCAGCAACTTGGCACTGCGGTAGAGTTTGGGGGACTTTGACTGTAGAGTCTGAAGTGTTTTCTTAAAGATTGCTTCATGAGCTTGTGCAGCATTGTAATGAAGATGCAATTATCCTTGTTTTCCAGATGGAGAAAGTAAAACACACAGAAGTGTTATGACTTCCTGGTATCCAAAAGGCTTTAACAGAGCCTCAGAACTGGAATTCAAGTCGCTAGGTTTTTAGTCTAATACTTTTAGTAGTTAGATTTCAGTGTTTCCTGACCTTGGGTCTTGCACAATACCTGAATGTATTATTAAAGCACTCTGTAAAAAATTCCCTGAGGATCTCCAGGAACAATCCACACTGTTGTTTTGCTTTTGGTGCAATCCTACTTAGAAAGCAGAGGAACAGTATTTTCCTGCATTTTAAGGGCTGAATCTTTCTATCTCAAAAGAGGTCAACAAAGAGTACACAATTCACTAATATTGGAAGCATTTCAAATCACCCACAGCGGACTTGAACTTTTGGAATAATGATTTTACATTGGCCTCATTCAATTTTATTTTCTCAAATGGCTATAAGGCCCATTGTCTAAAATTGGGTTTATATGGTACCAGTAGAAAAACGTCTATAGCAAACTCTCTTTAATCTAATTGTTCAAGCACCAAATAACTTCTAGATCGGTGCTTATTCTGTGTATTATGTATGCATTACATCTTATTGGGAATGAAGCATGGACTGATCCAGACAGATCATATTAATGAAAATCAAAGATTGGTCAAATCTCAGGACCAAAGGATCTTGGAGGTCACTAACTCTGGCTCTATATTATAATCTGGGAGATTTTAAAAAACATATTTCTAGAGTTTCATCCTACACAAACTGAATTTGGTCTGAGATAGAGAGATTGTATCAGTACTTTTTTAAAAGTTCCCCAGGTGATTTAATATTCAGGCAGGTTTGAAAGACACACAATTATAGGAACTCTGCCAAGTTGAGAGGGGGGAAAAAAAGGACAATCTAATTTCTAAGAGAAAAACCAGTATCCTGTGGACTGGTGAAATATAAAAGGGTCCTCAAACAATTTGCTACTCCTGGAGGGAGAGACCATAAGAGTCTTAGACCATCAGAGTTTGGAAATTATACCCTCAATCCCTGAATCCTAACATTTAAAAACTGACAATTTTACTTAAAATAAAAAGTAGCTATAGTTCTAGGGGTACCTTGGTGTCTCAGCTGGTTAAGAGTCTAACTCTTGATTTCGGCTCAGGTCATGATCTCAGGGTCATGAGATGGAGCCCTGGGTCAGGCTCTGTGCTCAGCAGGGAGTCTGCCTGAGATTCTCTTTGTCCCTCCCCACCACTCTCTTTCTCTCAAATAAATAAATAAATCTTTTTTAAAATAGCTATAATTCTATTAGAATTTTTTTTGTTGTTTTTAACAAAATTATAGTCTGATACAACATTACACAAAATAAATTTTTTTTCTTTTTTTTTCCATTTTATTTATTTTTTCAGCGTAACAGTATTCATTCTTTTTGCACAACACCCAGTGCTCCATGCAAAACGTGCCCTCCCCATTACCCACCACCTGTTCCCCCAACCTCCCACCCTTGACCCTTCAAAACCCTCAAGTTGCGCCAACCTCCCACCCCTGACCCTTCAAAACCCTCAGGTTGTTTTTCAGAGTCCATAGTCTCTTATGGTTCGCCTCCCCTCCCCAATGTCCATATACACAATGGAATACTATGCAGCCATCAAAAGAAATGAAATCTTGCCATTTGCGACGACGTGGATGGAACTAGAGCGTATCATGCTTAGTGAAATAAGTCAATCGGAGAAAGACAACTATCATATGATCTCCCTGATATGAGGACATGGAGAAGCAACATGGGGGGGTAGGGGGATAGGACAAGAATAAATGAAACAAGATGGGATTGGGAGGGAGACAAACCATAAATGACTCTTAATCTCACAAAACAAACTGGGGGTTCCTGGGGGGAGGTGGGATTGGGAGAGGGGGAGCGGGCTATACACAAAATAAAATTTATTGGAGAGTGTCAAGAAACACACACAAGGGGCGCCTGGGTGGCTCAGTCATTGTTTGCCTTCGGCTCAGGTCATGATCCTGGGGTCATAGGATCAAGCCTTGTGTTGGGCTCCCTCCTCTGCAGGAGGCCTTCTTCTCCCTCTCCCACTCCTGCTACTTGTATTCCCTCTCTCACTGTCCCTCTCTCTTTCTGTCAAATAAGTTAAAAAAAAAAAGAAATGAAAAAAAATGCACACAAAATATACAGTTTATAAAGGGCACCATGTAGTCCTGGATGCTGAGAATATGCTCCTATTTTAGTCAGAACTCATGTTTACCTTAACATAGACACATATTACTCCACATAGTGTTTGTAGGTAAGTGAATATACATGCACTTAATATATTTTCTTGCTCAGTCACCTAAAAGGTCTTGGAAACAGTGATATCTTGGTTTCAGTGAATATGCCTTGTGTCAAAAATTTGTGGTCCCAGAAAGTAAGAACTAAAAACAAACAAAATTCAGAATAAAACATTGGTTAGGAATATGTCAAAGAGATACAAGAGCCAACTAATGGCCCCAAAGAGCTCACTGGTGGCCAAAGCTAGAACTATTTGAACAACAAAATAAGTCGAATGGTATTGAATCATAACCCATAGCAGATGTTCATGAGTCCCTTAGTTATGAATAAATGATGGACTAAATAAATAAATGGAGAAAAAGAAACAAATCTCCAGTACAGAATAATTCCAAATAACTATTGTAGATGTTCTCTGCTTCTAAGGAGGAAGGGCATAACCCCCACTCTGTAAGTGTGGGCTATGTGTAGTGAATTTCTTTCAAATAATAGAGTATAGAGAGAAGGAAACAAAGATAAGCTTATAGGCTGAAAATGGACAAACACTACCTCAAGTTGGGTGATGAGGGTTAACATCAACAATAAGTTGTATCAATAGCCTGGGTGGCCCAGTCAGTTAAACTCCTGCCTTTGGCTCAGATCATAATCTCAGGGTCTTGGGATCAAGCCCCGAGTTGGGCTCCCTGCTCAGCAGGGAGCCTGCTGCTCTCTGTCTTTGTGCTTCCCTCTCCGACTCATGCTGTCTATATATATATCTCAAAGAAATAAATACATTATATGTTTATAAAAAAAAAATTGGAGGGGGAGGCGAAACATAAGAGACTATGGACTCTGAAAAACAACCTGAGGGTTTTGAAGGGTCAGGGGTGGGAGGTTGGGGGAACAGGTGGTGGGTAAGAGGGAGGGCACGTTTTGCATGGAGCACTGGGTGTTGTGCAAAAACAATGAATACTGTTACGCTGAAAAAATAAATAAATTAAAAAAATAATTTAAAAAAAAGAAATATATATATATATATGTATTTTAAATAGTATGTACCTTTGATATGACATGAGGAAAATGGCACTTTACCTCTTAGGTCTTCCTTCCAGAAATACATCACTTCCATCTCCCAGAAATGTAACGTGAGAAAATGCCAGACATCCCAACTGAAGGACAGTATACAAAATACCCAACAATACTCTGCAAAATGATCCCTGTCACCAAAAACAAGAAAAGTCTGAAAAACTATTGCAACCAGGAGGAATGTCAGGGGAAATGACAAGTCAATGTAATTAAGTATTCTGGATGGGATCCTGAAACAGAAAAAGGACACTAGATAATAACTAAGGACATCCGAATGAAGTATTAATGTTAGCTAATAATAATGTAACAGCTCATTGTTCATTAATGGTGACAAATGTGCCATTCTAATGTACGACGTTCATAATCAGAGAAACAGAGTGTGGGACGTACGGGGACTCTTGCACTGTTTTCACAATAATTTGCAACTCTAAATCTATTCTAGAATAAAAATTGTATTTAAAAAATATTTTTTTCCTCACTTAAGAGAAATGGATTACTACTCTGTCCTTTGTTCTTGCACACAATTATACAAAATTCCTATCAGAGAAACTAAGGGTCATCATGGTCTCTATTTGGAGTGGCCTTGATATTATCAGTAATTTCAAAATCTAATCATGGAGAAATTTTTCCATATTCAATCTGGAGCCAGCCATTACAAATACTATCTATGCCATAATAGTTCCACATTACTGGGGGCTAGTTGCATATTCAATGGAGCATAATTCAGATTTTCAAGATAAAAATCCTCCAAACATTTTTCTCCCACTAGTAATGAAGCGTATATTTTTTCATGGTCACTAGCTTTGCCAAACTATTTTTCTCTTGGATATTCTCATGGATTTTTTTTTTCCCCAACTGTGGCGGCTGTTCAAACTTACATAACAGAATTGTCACACTTTATAAACTGTGTTGAATATTCTGATCCCTTTCATTTGAGGAGGTCCTCTATTTCATGCCCAACTAGCTTTGAGGTCCTTCCGAGATAATCAAGTAGTCATTGGCACCTTGCATGTAATAGCCACTGCTGCGTGAAGAGTCTATAAATTCAATTCTCTGTGCAAAAGCCATGGAAAACAGAGCCTTCCAGCTTAAATCACTGGCAAGCTACTCTATTAGATTTCTGAGGCTGACCCTGATAAAATTTTGGAGGCGATCTTCTCTTACTGATTGCACAATCAGGTGGCTTGGATGTAAATTTTAACAACTGCTTTCTCCGCAGAGTAATGTTATACACTGTTTTTTTCAGGCTAGTTTTTATTATATTGATGCCATTTTAGTGGCTCTTCTCCCTCAATGATTTGTGGTCACAATCCCTGCAGCAACAGAGAGGCCGTTGTCCTGATTCAGTGTGATAATATGATCTCCTTTGAGAATTCGGTCCACGCTATTGTTCCTGCTACACATCACATAGTGAGTTGCGTCTGCACATCCTGAACTAATTACAAGTTCGAACTCCATCTAACTAGTAATGATTGCCATGTATTTAGAGCTAACCTGAGGCACTTTTAGACACAGGTGACTCTCTTTAACTTGCTCTAACTGAAGTCTTTTCATGTTCTCCTGAAAAAAGTCTTACAGACTCAACTTCATCACTATCATGAACATTATGTATAAATCTCACCCCAAGCCCTGTAGTGTTCTTCCAAAATACTTTAGTTAGAAGTATCTTTTTAAATATAAAAATACTCTAGTTAGAAATATCTTTTCAAATATATATTTCTACTTTATCAGAGCCATACATCTTCCCTTATCAGTATCAAAGCACAACAGCAGGAGAAAAAAATGTCCTTCTCAAATTTTCTTTTTTATAACGAGGCAAGATTGAATGGTATCACTAAGATAGCTTAAGCAAATGATAAACTAAAGAAAAACTTCAAATTCTCTGAGGACTAGATGAAATCAGCATACGTGATACACATATATGTAAATATGTATGTATAAATACCTGTATGTTCATAGCTAATGTATATAAACATACATAAATTCCCGAGAATTCACATAAAGCAGACCCTTAATTTTTGTTTACTTTTTATTTTCACAAGACCCATTTAAACTTAATGATAAGGATGCATTTTAAATTAAAGGATGAATAGAAGAAAGATTTCAAATTGCAAAAAAAAAAAAAAAAAGGAGGGGGGGATTTATATGTTGACTCCTTCCTTCACTTCAAATAACGCTGGTTTTATTCTGATAGCAGTAGAATATCTAATGAACATTTTTCAGTATTTTCTATTCCTTTATCAACCTCAGACTTAGTCCTTATCCCCATCAGGACCATAAACAATATAAATAAAAAGCAGTTTTCATTTATACTTAGTTGGAACACAATTTTTATAAATTAACTATTTCTGTTATCTTAAATAATTAACAGTATATATAGCAAACACAAAGCATAGTAACAGTCTCATATCATATTAAATTTTCAATACATTCTAATATTTTTGTACAAAGATAACCTTGGTAACACTAACACAACATAAAACATTTGTATATATTAATGATCTAAACAATGATTAGTTCATTGCTCATCTGGATACAAGACCATTATTTTTGTGTCTTTCTGTTTTCTTTACCACTTTATGCTCAAGAGAGCTTTGAATTTATTAAACTTTCATTCCTTTTTTTTTCAACAAATATATATTGATCACCTTGGCCATGCCAGGCACTGTACTAGACATTGATTACTTTAGTGGTAGACAAGAAGAGACAGATTCTGGTTTAATGTATCTTGCATTGAAATAAAGAACATTTTCCTGTGTGAACTTGAGCAAGTGTCTAAATGTACTTTTGCTATAACATCTTCATTTGTTAATAAGAGATTATGATTAATATCACAACACTGAACTTAAATGAGAAACCAAGTGTAAAATATATATAAATATATACTTAATATTTGTAAAAGTATATATATATTCTATATAAAATATATAGAAAAATGATTTATCTTTGTGTTCAAAAGAAAGAAATATTTACAGATGCTATGAGGTAGAATGAGAAGAAGACAGAAATATTTGGTATTTCTCAAAGAATTTCAGATATGATAATGAAGTAATTTATCATACTTATAAAATAAAAATACTTTCCATGCAGTTAAATTTGTAGAATGGAAACTTCATTCATGACAAAACCCACTGACCTATAAGCATCAAGAAATGTCAGGGATGAGTTTATTCTATTCTTCTTTATAGCTCCACTGAATGTCAGACAAAAATCCTCTTTACTTCCAGCAGAGTGAGGGGAAAAGTAACCATTTTGTAATACACCAGAGCATTCTATTTTCTTAAGGTCTGTCCTCAGAAAAAACTGTTTTACCAGAGCCTTAAGCTGCTCATATTTTATCATGGTCTAACCTACCCTGGGGAAGGGAAATACCCCCATTCCAGCCCACTCTGGCCGTCTTGTTCCATCTAAGTGGGGAGGGGAGGAAAGTGAAGCATTGGTGAAAGTCAGAGTCCAGGGGCCCACGCTCACAAAAAGACTTCAATTTAATCATAGGACTAAAGTATACTTCCTCTCCTCCTACCCAAATTCACCACCTATAATACTAAAGAAAAAACACTATTTGAAAAGTCTGAATGAGCATCAGAATGGCAGCAATCATACAGGGAGGAAAGGAAGGAATTAGGATTGTTTTGTTATTATAAGGTACTTGCACAACCCATGAAACAATAGTGCTACTTAAAAGTGGACATTGATGAGTTGTAACTGTATATTGCAAACTCTAGAGGTTTAAAAAGAGAAGTAGAATTGATAAACTAAGAAAAAGGAGAAAATGGAATCCTGTAAAATGCTTAGAACTGCAAAAGGCAAAGTGTGAGAGACAAAAATAGTAACAAAGAACGAGGACAACAAATAGAAAACAGTAACAAATACAGTAGGAACTAAACCAACTACATCAACAATCACTTCAATTATCAATGGTCTAAATATATCAATTTAAAGACAGTTTGTCAGAGTGGATCAAGAAACAATTCCAAACTATATGTTGTCTCAAAAATCTCACTTTAATAAAAGATACGTATTGATTACAGTTAAAGGAATGGAGAAAGATATACCATGATAGCACCAATTAAAAGAAGGGAGTACCTACATTAATTTCAGACAGAGCAGACTTCAGAGCAGAGAAAGTTGTCAGATAAAGGCGGCAATTACATAATGATAAAGAGGTCAGTACTCTAAGACATAACAGTCCTTAATGTACACACATTTAAGAACAGAATGTCAAAATGTGTCAGGCAAAAACTGGTAAAACTGCAAGAAGAAATAGATGAATCTACCATTATAACTGAAGACTTTAAGACCCTTCTATCAGAAATAGATAGTTCCAGCATGCAGAAAATCAGTAAGGACATAACTGAACTCAAGATTACCATCAATCAACTAATGTAATTGACATCTACAACCTACACCATCCAACAAAAGCAGATTATACATTATTCTCAAGAACATGTGAAATACTCACCAAGATATAGCACTTTCTGGGCCATAAAAGACACCTTAACAAATTAAGAAAAAAAAAAAGGATATACTATTTCTGCCTAGGATCACAACAGAATTAAGTTGGAAATCAATAATAGAAAGATTGCTAGAAAATTCCAAAATACTTGGACATTAAATATGACATTTCTAAATGATACATGGGCTGAAAAAGAAATTTGAGAGCTATTTTAAATGTTTTAAACTATATGAAAATGAAAACACAACTTATCAAAATTTGTGGGATGCAGCAAAGTGGTACTTAGAAGGTAATTTACAGCATTGAGTGCATACATTAGAAAAGAAGAAAGGTCTGAAGTCAATATTCTAAGCATCAATCTTAGAAAATAGAAAAAGAAGAGCAACTTAAAACCAAAGTAAGGAGAAATCAGTGAATTTGAAAACAGAGAAAATCAACATTACCAAAAGCTGCTTCTTTGAAAAAATGAATAAAATTAGTAAGACTTTAGTCAGACCAACTATGAAAAAAAAGAGAAAAGACACAAATTGTTAATACCAGAAAGGAAAGTAAAGATATCATTACAAACTCTGTGAACAGTAAAAGGATAATAAAGGATTATTGGGAATAATTCCATGTTCATGGATAAGAATATTCAATACTGGTGAGATATCAGTCCTTCCCAATTTAATCTATAGTTTAATAGAATCACAGTGAAAATCCAAGCAAGTTATTTTGCAGATATTGACAAATTGATGCTAACTTTTATGTAGACAGACAAAAGACCCAGTGTGGGCACTCATTACTGAAGGAGAGAAACAACAGGGATTGTCTGATTTCAAGACCTATTATACACAATAGTAATCAAGACATTGTGATATTGGTAAAAGAATAGACAAACAAACCAAGAGAACAGATTAAAGAGCCTGAAGATAGACCCACAAAATTTATAGTCAACTAGTCTTTAACAAAGAAGCAAAGACAAAACAATTTTATTACATATATATTTATATATAATATATAACTTAATATATTATAGATGTTTATATTAATAAGTAAAGTTTACTTAATTAAAAATATGGTAATAAACAGGAATCCTAGTTTGAGTAATAACTACTAATAATAAATACTAACCAAAAAAATGCTATGGTATCAATTTTAATATTAGATAAAATAGAATATAAGGCAAAAAGGTCATAAGGTATTAGAGGAATACACATTGAAAAAAGAAAAAAATTTCAAAAGAATATGTCACACATGCAAATATATACATTTACAATATAGCTTTATACATCAAAGCAATAATTTATAAGATTATATGGAAGAAATGAAAAATCAACTATAATTACACATTTTAATATCATTTTTAAGAAGTGAACATACCTTGCAATCAAAACAAAGCAAATTATTGGAAAAGTAAAAAGAAATCAAAATGTATAAGTTTTAATTTATATATGTATATAAATGCATACCTAAATATATATAGATATATATATGTTTTAGCGTGCTGGGCCCATAGATATATATATGTTTTATATATATAAAACAACTACTCACACAAAAAAACATATAGTGAAAATACCTTATGAGTCTACATGGAAAATAAAACTATGTACTAAGCAAAGTTATAAAGTTTCAATAAAGCCACAGAGTACACTCTATTCATTTTTTTTTAAAGTGTAATTCAATTAAAAAAAAAGAAATCAATGGTAAAAATTAATTTTGTTACATGTGGTATGTGAAAATAAGAAAGAATAACCCTACATAACCTTCAGCTAAAGAATATTTCCTTAAACATTACAGAGCACTAAATAAAATTTAGGAAATATAGTTAAGGCAATTCTTAGTGGGAATTTTGTATATGTTTATCAAGGAAATAAAGACTGAAAATAAATGAGCAAGAAGAATGAAAAGTAAGAAAATAAACCTAGGAAAGGCAGAAAAAGTAATTTTAGAAAGGCAAGACAAAAAAGTTGATTATCAGAGACAGAGCTGATTCTTTGCAAAGACACATAATCTAGACAAAGCAAAGGAATAAAAAAACTGATTGCAAAAAAACAAACAACAAATAAAACAAACAAAAAGCCAGAGGACTAGGGATAGGAATTAAAGATAAAGAGAAGAGTTATAAAATATTATTAGGAGCATCTCCTTGTCAAAAATCTTAAGACTACGCAATGTGTGTGAATTTTGGAAAAAAATAAACTTGTTTTGTACCAATAGAAATGATAAATAAAAATTCTGTAATAATGCAAATTTCAAGCTTCGACACAGCAAACATTATTCCTTAAGATCATATCAATTCTAAAGTGAGGTTTCTGAATTTAGCCACATATTCTTATTTAGAAAATATGTTTTGATTGCTCTAAAGTATTTCTGGGGAAAATCCAAATGTGTTTATTAATAAAAATCAGGATTGAGTCACTTGAACTCATTTTACCATGTCTTTTCTGAAGACAGGGACCATGATTTGTGCATCACTGTGTTCCTAGTATCCAGTTATCAATATGTCTCACATAGTGTGTGCTCAATGAATGGTTATTGGATGAATAGAGTGAGGTCAACAGATGAATGCATATCATGTATAAACATAACAATGTAATTAGCAAAAATATCTAGTTACAACTCAGATATTGATTAAAATGAAATGTCAATACTCCCATGAGATAAACGCTTCTTATGTGTAATTGAACGAACAAATTCTCTTCTGTTTACAAGAAATTTGCAAGTGTGTGTTGTCATTTTAAGGTATCAGATCTTACTTTCAGCCAAGATAACTGGTCAGGCATATCCCACCCCACCCCATCCCCCACTTTCTGACTAAGAGAGGTAATGTACTGTTTGTTAGATATTCTGGGTATTATCATTTTTTTTTTAAGATTTTATTTATTTATTTGACGGAGAGAAATCACAAGTAGGCAGAGAGGCAGGCAGAGAGAGAGAAGGAAGCAGGCTGTCCGCAGAGCAGAGAGCCCGATGCCGGGCTGGATCCCAGAACCCTGGGATCATGACCTGAGCCGAAGGCAGAGGCTTTAGCCCACTGAGCCACCCAGGCACCCCTGGGTATTATCATTTTTGTAGAAAGCTAATAAATATCACTCTTTTCTTCCCAGATTCAGAATTGGGGTTGGGAATGCAGGAGGAGATATGACATATCAAGTCAAATGTTGGAGATCATGACATTTTTATTATTATTCAATATGATGGAAGACAGAGCTTTGAATCTTTGGTCAGATGGTTTGTAATACACTTGCTTGAATTACCCAGATTTATATAACAGAATATAGTACAGGCCATATCCCGTCCCAGTAAGCCTCCCACAAAATAGGAAGACGGACAGAACACACTTTTTCTGCAGATAACCATTCTCAGTGGGAAGGAGGAAAGAGTTAACATAACACATACAACATTTTTCCAAACATAATACAGAAATATGTGAGAAGTGAGGAAAGAAGTCAGGAGTACTACCCAATGGCTAATGGAATTTACTCCAGAAAGAAATGAAGTCAAAGGGGCGCCTGGGTGGCTCAGTGGGTTAAAGCCTCTGCCTTCGGCTCAGGTAATGATCTCAGGGTCCTGGGATGGAGCCCCTCGTAGTGGGGCTCTCTGCTCAGCGGGGGGCCTTATTCCTCCTCACTCTCTCTACCTGCCTCTCTGCCTACTTGTGATCTCTGTCAAATAAATAAATAAAGTCTTAAAAAAAAAAAAAGAAATGAAGTCAAGGAAAAGGGAAGTTTACTCCTACCTGTGAATATAGTATTCAGGGATTTTAGTTTCTTAAAAGAAAAACCAAAATTTAGAGTTCTTATCTTTTCTAAACATACAATGAGGAATTATTCCATGTTTCTGGATTAAACTGTATCTCACAAAGAGGAATAAAGTTCAGGCAAAAAGACATTCTTACCTATCCAGATCCATTAAATTCCAAAACAATCATCTGTAACAGAGCATATATAGACATGGAAAGAAACTAAACAGAAAAGTTGTGATTGTCTAAAAAACAAATGTGTACTGCATGAATACAGCAGTAAAATTAACTGAGTCCTGGGTATATCAGATGGGTTGCACTCCCCTGTCCCCATGCTTTAATACAACCACACTTTCTGCACTGAAAATAAGTAAATAAATAAGAACGTTTATTTATTCATACCATCTGGAGTAGATTCAGCCACATTAATTGAGGAAAGAGACATGATGGTTCTGGAAATTGGGTTGAGGACATTCTTTAGTAAGATTATATTTCAGATTCTGGATCTCAAGGTACTGGGATTCGCATTCTGCAATATATCTAGTTAAAATGAACAGAATTTGGGGTGCCTGGGTGGCTTGGTTAGTTAAGTGTCTGTCTTTGGCACCGTCATGGTCTCAGGGTCATGAGATCAAGCCCCACGTCAGAGTTTGCTTGAGATTCTCTCCCTCCCTCTCTCTCTCCCTCTGCCCCTTCCCCAACTCATACACTCTAAATAAATTAATATATATACATAAATAAACAAAATCTTTAAAAACACAGATGCAAATAATCCTCAATGTTAAATTATGCTGATTATATGCTTGCATCAAGTTCCGAAGTCAACAAAATATTAACATCAGATTTTAAAACTTTATCTCAAAAAATTTTAAGTGTAGGACATACAAGCAAATAATGACTTTTACAGGAAAAGATTTCATTTCTTGTGAAATGCTTTATTTCTACATAACGGCAGAGAAGTAGGCCATTGTTCTACTCTGGAGCTGACTAAATCTCCAGCTCTTCAATTCTGTAAAATTAACCATCAGGATTTTAAATGCCTTCAATTCTCTGCTGCCTTAAGACAAATAAACATTTGCTTTACTTATCTGGTCATCTGCCTTCCCCATTAGAAGGATGGGAATTTTTGTCTTTGTTGCTTATTGTTATATCCTCAGCACCTAAATTAAGGCTGGAATAGACTAGTTGTAAAATAATTTTTACTTTTGATTTATAATTCATGAGGAATAAAAGAGCATTAAAAGCAGATCTTGTGATACCAAACTGCAAAACCAGTATTAACCCCACCACACCTTTGTTATTTATCTGTCTTTAGCTCACAGGATGCCAAACTTCCTCAATCACAAAGCCATTCCTAAGAAAATTAATAAAACACTAATAAATAAAATGATAACTAATGGTAATAGGATAAACAGTAAGAGAGCTAATCCTAGTGGGATTTCTAGAATGTGAAATAAAATTTCTTCTTTCTATATCCCTGGTAAAATTTTTTACCTTGTTTTTTTTTTTCTTTGTTTTATTTTATGTTTCTTCACTTTAACAATAAAAAGAAAACCCTAGGCTTTCCTAATGCACAGGAAAAGAAAACAAAAAGGGAAGAGATGGATAGATGTTCTTTCAAACCTACGAACTTTGTACATGAGTTGCCTTGTACAAAACGCATGTGCGTACAAACAGAAACTCTGTGAGTTCACATGCAATAGTTTAGTCTACTTTTTACGACACACAAAACAAGGGAAGGATACACCAAACAATAAATAAAATCATTGTAATAGCCAAAGAAAATAACATACAGTTAAAATAATAATTATGATCTAGTTAATCCCTAAAATATGTCAAGTAATCTCATTTAGTACGCATGACACTCCTGTGTTAGTTTCTTAGTGCTGGTGTGACAAATTACCACAAAATTAGCGGCTTAAGCACCATAAATGTATTATCTACAGTTCTGTAGATTTCTGACTCGGGTTCCCTGGGTATAAAATCAAGATGTTGTCAGGGCTGTGCTCCTTCTGGAAGCTCTAGGGGAACATAAAAATTGGAGCTAAATGGACATAGGCTTGAAACTTGTCTAACTTTTACTAAAAGGACAGCTTTGGATAAGTTATCCACAGTAACCTCAGACGTACAATGGAGATAATAATTCTTTCCTTGTAGTAATTTTGTGACAAATAAGACATTAAGTAAAATGAGTAACTTAGAAAAATCTATTTATCCTGAAGATAAAAAGAGATCCTGAATATGACAACACCTGTAAACTGTTAAGATGATTCTTTAGTGTTATTCAGGGGCTACTGGTTTAAAGTTCAGGAATTCTTAAATCTTCAAAATTTATTGGTGTCCCACATCTCAGAATATCAAGGGTCAACGAGCTGCCTCCTTTTTTAATCCCAACCTTGCATACCTATTAAGCGAAACCCAAGAAACCTTTCTGAGCCAAAATTCAAAAGTTTTCTCTAGGTTTCTAACGCCAATTGTCCTCCTATGTAATACACTCCAAAAAAAAAAAAAAAAAAATTCTAGGAACTGTTCTCCAAGTGCATGTCTGCAATTTCAGACTCACGCTGCCATCTGCTCCTTCTGATAAGAGACTCATCTGTCTGCTGGGAAGGTAGGAAAAAGGCTCACTAAGAAAGAATAATGCGACTCTGCAACCTCTACAGCCTCGCTGGGTGGCTCATGGACACGCACCAACTAATTAGGGGTCAAACCAGCATTTTTAGGATGTATCTGAATGGGATTTGAATTCATTGTGACTGCACTCTAAACGGCACTACATACAGCTCTTGGTATAATTTGGACAATGAGCCCAGCATCTCCTATGTTTCAACAACAAGGCATAACAAAAAAGAAGTGTGATTAAGGGAATTCCCTACCTCAATGGCTTTTATGATTTTAAAAAACTGAAAATGAGAAGTGTTCCTACACAGACAAGGGAATATATGAGTAAGAATATGAAGAAAGAATAATTATATATACCTTCTCAGTAATGAAGACCCTAAAATTAAGCTTTTTGCAGTAATCTAAGTAGAAATTGTTCTCTAATTAAAAATAATAAGCAGGACTTTAGTTGTTAATATGACATATTGAATTAGAGAAACCCTATGTATATATACAACTCATATTATATCTACACTGGGTTTATAGTTAGAAAGTGAATTGAAGATATATGCCCTCATATGTACAGAAAATTCCTGGAGGGATACCTAGAAAATTTTGTTAATAACACATATCTCTGGGGAGCAGAATAAAATTTTGATTGGGAGGAGGTTGGACAGGAGAGCTTTTAAGTTTTTACCCATTTGCTTCCTGTATTCTGATTATTTTAAAAAACTGAACCTATATTATTTTATATAATTTTAAAATGCTCACCTAATTAACAAAAGAGAATTGGAAACTAAATCTAATTTGATCTAATCAGTCTAACGTTAAAGTGATTTTACACAGGCATCAAGAAACAAAGTTAGTCTCTTCTACTAACAGTACTACAATTGATATCAAGGCACTTCATCTAAATGATCTTCCTTCCTTATTAATGAAATTGGACCAATATAGTCAGATCTAGTGCACCTTTCTGAGTTGTGTTATGGCTAAAATAACATTTACTGTAATACACTGAATTATAAGTGTTATTATGGTAATAAACTGTGGTCAAGTGTCTAGGTTCCAAGCAGTGGAGGCAATTTTGTACATAATTCAGAAGAAAATTTCCATTTGCTTGAATAATTCAGATAATGCTACCAACAAAATCAGCTATTCGTTCAAATTACAAAAATTACATTTTAAGTGAATGCTATATGCTGACAATGTTGCATAATATTTGTAGCCTAAAATAGCTATTTCACAAGTTTTCTGGACAAAAAGTACTGGATGATCAATATTATTCTTCGAAATCCCACATTTGACATTTCTTCCACTTAGCACTCATTACAACTCATTAGAAAAGACTAACAAACAGTGAGAAGAAGAACATACTTTTTCAATCTCCAACTTTTTAACCTATATTTTACTCTATTTTTTCCCGTAGGCTATAACAATTGCAATTCTTGATTTGTATTCTTGAAAGTGCTCCTTCAAGCTTAAATGGAAAGTAGGCTGTAAAATGGAGATAAAAGAAAGCTGCACTTTACCATTTTTTCCTTTTCTTTCCCCTACATTCTTTTTACCAGTTAATTCTGAGTCTTTCTGGAAATTTGGGGTGAGGAGAGTAAAAATTAGTATAAATGAATGAATGAATTAATTAATTAAAAAAATAAGCCAATCCTGGAAACCTTGGTTTCATGGCTTTAGCTTCAGAGAGAAGATGAAAAGGTATATTTATCTGTTTCAAGGTGGAGAAAGACAAAGAATAAATGTAGCTAACAGGAAAATCAGCACCAAGTTCTCAGGATCTGTGATTTTCTGGATTTCTGTGAATGCTTACATTCTCTTGCTCACACAACACTGTACCACTGAGCAAGTAGTGCATGTGTGTGTTCTTTGTTAAAATATATAGCTGTTTTTTTTTTAATTCTCAAGTTCTAGACTGCTAGTAGATGTGTTATGAAGCTGAAAAAGTCATCACATTTCCAGCTGATTGTGTGTTTACTATGGTTGAATTGTATGCCTCAGTAGAAAATGTCAAAATGGAATAATGGAAACAATAATGGCAGAAATGCTGTATGCAGGAAAAAGGGCTTCTCTTCTTCACCTAGGTTTTTAGAGACAAAAAGGAACAAGCAACATTCTTCCCCAATAGGATATTCTTTCCTTCCAGCCAATGACAAGCTAATAATAATATAATACCTAGTATATTTCTAATACCTCTTCCCCAAGGAGGCACAGCATTTTGCAGATATTATCTCATAAATCTCTGGCTTTCTGTGAGCTTTGGAAGAACCATGTATTATTAAAGTCACTTTACTTAGCAGAACCAGGGCACAGAGAGGGAATATATATTCCAAGAAGAACAGCAAGATGGCTATTGGATTTAAACTTAATCTCATTGAGCCTGTGCTACTGTTTGTTGTGTCTGTTTTCACATAGCGGCCAGATTAACTATTATTGTGCTCCAATGATCTGTAGGCCAGCAGCGTCAGCATCACCTAGATACTTAGTAGAAATCAGAATTCTTAGGACCACTTTAGACCCACTGAACCATAATCTGCATTTTGCCTAGATACTCAAATGATCCGTATATTCACGGAAATTGAAGAAGAGACTAGTGCCCACCACTTTTTGTTTCTTTGTTTCTTTTTTGGAAGTACTGGGTAGCAATTGACCAAACTCATTTCCCTTTCCTTCTGAGCATACTGCTAGATTACACTTTCTACTTTTCTCCTGCAGTTAGGTGTGACCATATAGTTGAGCTTTAGCTAATTAAATATGAGTGGAAGTGGGGCACCTGCGTGGCTCAGTGGGTTAAAATTTCTGCCTTTGGCTCAGGTCATGATCCCAGAGTCCTGGAATTGAGCCCCACATCGGACTCTCTGCTCAGCAGGGAGTTTGCTTCCCCCTCTATCTGCTTCCCTCTCTGCCTGCTTGTGATCTCTGTCTGTCAAATAAATAAAAATAAAATCTTTAAAAAAAATAAAAATAAATATGAGTGGAAATGATTATACTTCTTCCAGTCTTCACCCCATGATTCTATGCACTTTCTCTGATTCTTCTTTCAACCTACAGAGTAACTGTGGAAATGGTGGGTGCACTGAGGTTTAACATAGCCTTCTGCATCTTGATCCCTTAATGACCCTGTGGAGGAGCAGAGGCTCTCCCACACCTGCCGCATATCCATGGTCTGTGTCTGAGGGAGTGCAGATGTTCTGATGTTTATTGTTGAGTTCAGGGTTTCTATGAGAGGGGGTAGTGTTAGTATAACATTGTAAACATTTTGAGGGGTTTATTATTAAGTTTTAAAAACAGTGCCTTGAATTAAAAGAATGGTAGATAACTAATACTGGGATATTTTGTCCCTTTTAGCTGAAGGAGTAGAGAATCAATTCAATTTTACGCCATATTTCCCTTTCTTCATACCTTCCTTATTCATCTCTCCTTAAGATATATTATTTATAGCCTCTGAGATTCTAGAATTCTTCATATTGCTTAGTTATTCTCATTTTCAAAACAGGGAAAATTTAGAGAACAATTATTATACTTCCAATTTTGTAGATGTACAATGTCCCCTGATCCGTATTATTACTTATGTATGGCACCAAGAGAACTGTGGCAATTTATAAAAATATTAACATCCCTTATTCATTTTTCTTTTTGGAAATATGTTTAATAATTCATGTATCTATTCAGAATGTTTGTTTATTTAGTCTTTATTATAAGTAAGCCACTTGCGGAAAAATTAGAAATCCCCACTGGTGGAAAAATTACCTCTTCTGATTGACGGAGTTTTAATAAATGATTTATAATTAGCTTTCTGATTTCTTGTTATGACTGGTCTTCTTAAACACACCACACTTACAGACATAGATATAAGCTCAGTTTCTGTTTCAAGTGGAACTTTGCATTCATGTGGAGAAAATGACCTAAAATGAAGCATCATTACATACCTTTTTATAAGGTATTCTGAAGAATACCTTTTTTTTTTTATTTTTTTATTCTGAAGAATAAAACTATAAAATGGGCATTGTCTGATTAGGTCCCACACAGCTCAAGCCATTTGCCAGCCATTCACTAAAGATAACAGTTTATTAATAAATTTGAATACTTATTGTTAAGAAGAGAAATAAAACCTGACCAAGAAAGAACTAAACATTTTAAAATAAAAATTAGATTTTTGGAGAGTAAAAGCAAATGCTAGTTTCTTTGACATGGTTTTACTTATTAAATATTCATAAATTGAAACATAAAAATCAGTGTTGATTAATAGTCATAATTAATGTAAAGTGATTGCTTATGCTATTTAAGTTAAATTCATTTGCAACTAATAAGAAAACAAGAGTATTTTGAACATTTTGAGGTGAATTATTTTTAATACTATGTGGGTTGCTCAGTTGTTTTTTTGAATATTTAATACAATTTAAATTCTTATGCAAAGATTTTGAAAAGAATAGTAAGGGCTATTGTTTTTTAAAATCTACAAGTTGTTCATTTACATCTTTTTCATTATTTATCCTGTTTCCTCTTATATCTGAGAATACTTAAACCCATTATACAAGTAGCTTCTTTCTCTTTTTCCTTTCTGCACACCTTTCAGATTTCTGAAAAGAACAGATACAAATGAAGCCATCCTTTTTGGAGCTGCTTCTTCTGGATCATTGCTATTCTCCATGGGGACTCCCTGTTACTGCTTCAGCTGTCTGTGATTTGAGAAGCCTCCTGCTCAGGGACACGGAGCATCTGGCCTGAACAAGGATTTTTCTCTAGCACCTAATACTTCTCACCCCTCCGCTCTCCCCCACCTTTTCCACGAGTCATTCTTAAAGTTCTGATTTGTGGAACTTGATGCCCATCCTGCTAGAAAACTGAAATATTTTGTACAAACATGCAATTCTTATGATAGTTTAAGTAGGTCCACCGACAACTTAAGGTATTTTCTTTGATCTCTGGTTAAAAACCTGTTTTAAATGGTTTGACTTGTAACTCTTGCTTTTTAGCTTCCTTCTTGGGTTGGAGTGGATACTTGTAGTGCTGTCTTCAACAACATACCAACTCTAATGATTTGGGAAAAAGCCACTCCAAGGTAGAACATGTTTGAGAACAATTGCCATTTTGAAGTCCGTCAAAAACAGCCACATTGTCTATTTAAAGCCAGCGACCCACAAAGAATGACCATATTTATCCATTCCAGCTATCCTCCCCTAAAATTAAGCTAACCACACTTATGGAAAGTGTTCTAAGATGCTGTCCCACTTCCTATATCTTTTTCACTTTTGGTAAATTATTAGGGAGAGGGAAGCAGGAAAAATAAACAAACATACACTATTAAAAGAGCAATGCATTTTTGCTCATGCTGTTGGAACAAAATATTCTCTTTGAGAGGACACTTAAAAAAAAAAAAAAAAAAACATGAATCAGGATATTGGAACTTAAACCCAATACTGCAAAAGCTCTTGACGGCTTGCACTGAAGACTGACTTTGTTGTTGACCTCCTTCACCAAGACATTACAAGTAGATGATTCCCTTTGTTCATTCTTCAAATGTGGGGAAACATCAGGGAAAAATTAGAGTATAAAGTACCATTCCTCTCTTCTCCAAGAAGCTGAATAGACATTTGTGTTTATAGTGTCTGGGTTTTGACAGAGCTGTCCTCAAGGAAGAAAAATAAATATTTGTGAGTTTCCAAGGGGAGGGGGGCATTTGTAATGGGCAATCAAATGCAGTTGTTTAAGAAGAAATCATTAAAAAATGGGATAAATCATTTTGTATCTGGGAGCCAAAAAGAGGATGACTGGTGTCCTGGAAAGAGAATTTTGGAAGAAACAGGAGAAATTTCTGACTCCAGGGGCAGCCAGGTTTCTGAGCCATATCCTAATACAGGTTCCAGATGTGGTTCCTGATCCGGTGAGGGCTGGAAGCAGTAGACTGGGGGGAAAACCATTCTGAGGAGTGCCATTTGATCATGCATGCTAAAGGAGCCTTCAAATACCGCAGACTCCCCTGCCCCAGCATGTGAGGATGCTTATTAGCATTTCCTCATTTTAGTATCATCACTCATTTTATTAGCATGTTAAGATATTTCCCCCCCAAATTATTCCAAAATATTTGAAAACCTAAGAGATTACTGGCAATGTAATGGCTTTGGAAGAAGTCTAACTATCTGAAATTTATGGACAGAATTTGGTAAATTAATAAATCTTGGTCTGGCAACTAAGAGGAATAGATATACCTATTACATGTACTATGTTTTAAGAAATGTCCTAGTGTTATTTGTACTAGTATTTCTAATTCAAACGAATGTATTGACTAAGCAAGTGTGTTGAATTCATTGTATGTGACAGACGTGTATTATTTCTAATTCTGACAACAATTCTGAGGTAGTTATTATCATCCTCATGCAACAGCTGAAGAACTTGGAATCCCTAAGGTTATTACTTTGCCCAAGATCAAGCAGCTATAAAGTTGTTAAGTTGTGATTTAAATTGAGATACATGTGAAATGTATATTTGTACAGAAAGTTTATATGTTATGTTAATTTTTTACCTTTAGATGAAGCACCTACTCAAATTATTTTAAAATGAGACTATCATTTTTGATGGTTTTACAGACTATAATCCTCATCAGATAGTATTCTTAAAGCTGACCAAACTGAGTAATCTGCTTATTATCTGGCTATATTATTTTCTTGGTCACCCCAGCAGACTGGGTACCTAAATATGATTTACCTTTATCCCATGTTTAAGAATTAAACTCTCTGGGATCCCTGGGTGGCTCAGTTAGTTAAGTGTCTGCCTTTGGCTCAGGTCATGATCCCAGGGTCCTTGGATGGAGACTTGCATCAGACTCCTTGCTCAGCAAGGAGTCGGCTTCTCCCTCTGCCTGCTACTCCCCATACTTGTATTCTCTCTCTCTGCCTCTGTTTCTCTCTCTCTCTGACAAATAAATAAATAAAATCTTAAAAAAAAAAGAATTGTGTATATATACCACATCTTCTTTATCCATTCTTCTGTTGATGGACATCTAGGTTCTTTCCATAGTTTGGCTATTGTAGACATTGCTGCTATAAACGTTTGGATGCACGTGCCCCTTCGGATCACTACGTTTGTATCTTTAGGGTAAATACCCAGTAGTGCAATTGCTGGGTCATAGGGTAGTTCTATTTTCAACATTTTGAGGAATACTTTGCAGACATTAAAAGAAATGAAATCTTGCCATTTGCGACAATGTGGATGGAACTAGAGGGTATCATGCTTAGTGAAATAAGTCAATCAGAGAAAGACAACTATCATATGATCTCCCTGATATGAGGACATGGAGATGCAACATGGGGGGTTAGGGGGATAGGAGAAGAATAAATGAAACAAGATGGGATTGGGAGGGAGACAAACCATAAGTGACTCTTAATTTCACAAAACAAACTGAGGGTTGCTGGGGTGAGGGGGGTTGGGAGAGGGGGAGAGGGGTTATGGACATTGGGGAGGGTATGTGCTATGGTGAGTGCTGTGAAGTGTATAAACCTGGCGATTCACAGACCTGTACCCCTGGGGATAAAAATACATTATATGTTTATTTAAAAATAAGAAATAAATTAAAAATTAAAAAAAGAAGAATTAAACTCTTTGCCTTCTCTGTTGCTTTTAAGGACTCTTTAAAAAGATATAAAGGTATTCTTAGAGCAGTATTAGCATATGACAAGAGTTGAAGCAATCTCCTTGCACAGATTTATAGTAGATGTCTTATGGTCTTCTCCTATAGAGCAAGAGCTTCCAAATATCATCTAATACTAAATTTCAAGGCCTGAATATTTTTAATGTAATGAATCATCTACAGTCTGTAGCCATCCACCCTTCCCACCCTCATTACTCATGACTATGTCTTTTACCCTGCCAAATGACCAGAACTAATTCATTGCAGAAATCTTGACTCCAATATCCCATTCTTTAACTACACCTTCAGTTGCACAACTATATTACCTTCCATAACCTGTTCATCAAATCAGAAATTTCCAGGCTCTAGATTGCCTGGTTTTTAATCCAAGTCTAATAGAGCCACTTGGGTCTTCTTTCTCTCTTCCTTATATTAGAATCTGTAGTTGAGCATCTGAACTCTACTTGCAATTGTACCATTTCTTATAGCGTTATGTTTTATTTTGACCTAGTCTGCAAAATGCCACCCTTGGGTCCTTTGGATCAATAATACAATCCCCTTCCTTTTTTTTCATTAACTATCTCCAGGTTACTGAACACTAGCATAAAAATTAGACCTGAACTGACATATAGATTAGCGCCAGTAAAATGCGGGGTGTTGTAGTCACTTTCCTTTTAGTCATTTGGTCATTTTCCTTATTCTTATTTACCCAGCTCTGTCATTTCTTTCAAGAATTCCAGAAATTCCCCTCTCCTTGAAAGTTATTTTGATCTCCACCAATTTCACTTTCAGCAAACAATCTAAAAAAATCTAAAAATTAAAATCTCTCTGGTTTTCTTCCTAAGTTAAAAAAAAATCCATATAATCATCATCCTTACCCCACTTCTAGTTGAAAATGTAAGAGAATAATGCAACCTGCCTCATAATAACATGGTTCATTCTCCAGAGGCTTTGACATCAAGACTTCCCATCTTTTGATTATTTTTTTAGAACTTTGTTCCATCAGTCCTATCACTCTCCAGCTGTTCCTTTCATAACCTATATACATATCCAAACCTCTATTTCATCTTCAAAAAACTCTCTTAACCATGTGCCCTCTTTACACTCCTGAACAATCATTTTTTGTCTCCATACAAATGTCTGAAAGAAGCAATCACATACACTGTTTCTACCTTCTCACCTCCTTTCCACTCAATGAATTCCAGTAACCCAGACTTTATCAAAACCACACAACCAAAGCAGCACTTTTTGAGGTCACAAGTGATGTCTTGATTCCCATAATCCATAAACACATGTAACACATTTAACTCTGCTAGACCTTCCTAATTGCATTTTCTCCATGGTCACTGTCTTCTAAATATTGTTTATGTCCTTGGCTTCTATGATTCTCTGTTCTTTTGGTTTTCCTTGGACTCCTCCAATAATTCCTAGTCTGTTTCTTTTTCTAAAAATACATTCTGTCACCTCTACAAATTGCTTTTTCTTCCAGGAATCTTTTACCGTATACTCTTTTTATTCTATTCATGTTTCCTTTACTTCTTTCATGATTTTCACACCAACCTGTATTGACTACTGCTAAATTTATATAACCAGATCATATTTCTACCCTACTTTTAGATTTATATAGTAAAAGCAATTTAGCATAGTGATTAAGAGAATGGTCTTCAGCCAGATTTCCAGGTTTAAATTCTGCCTTTACTACTTAGCTGCTGTGTGACTCTAAACATATGACTGAACATCTCTGGGCCTCAGTTTACTTATGTATAAAAGGGAGGAAATAGTAGTCTCTGTTTTAATATTTAAGGCATTAATGTAAGTAAAATATTTCAACAATACCTGACATACTGTGTTATATATAAAAAAGATAATCTTAGTGGTATCATTTTCAGATGTGTGCTCTTATATGCCTCCCAGCCACTTCCAATGCCGTATACTTAAGACTCATCCCATCATTTTTCCAGTTCAGCCATTATTTGTCCAAACTAAAAGGTACAAAGTCCTTCTTCTTTTCTCTCTTGAGCTCATTTCCAATGTTAATCAGTTTCTGGATCTACTGTTTTTATCTCATTGATATTATTTGGATCTGTGTTCTGTATCCACTCTTTTTCTGTCCACTTCTTTTTTGTTTATTTTGCAAATGTATTCTTCCCTACCTGACCATCAGCATCAGCATTTCTCAGGAATTGTCCTAGCTCTTCTTTTCCCATCTATACTCTCCAGTAAATTTCAGCCCCAAACATAGCTTTAATTGCATTCTTTATGCAGATAGCTTCCAGATTTCTCTTTCCAGCCAATTCTATTCTCAGCATTAGATTTATATGTTCACCAGTCTAGTTGACATAGTGATTTAGATGTCTTAAAAGTATCTCAAGTTCCTATATTAAACCCAATTCTTCCTATGGTCTCCTTGTCTATGACTGGCACCAACATTCATCAATTTCCACAAGATGGATGCTTGTTTACAACTCTTGACATTTCCTTCTTTAATCACCACAACTTCCCCCAAATCTAATCTATTATCAAGTGCTATAATTTTTCTACTAAACACTAAATATCTTTTGAATATGTCTCCTTCTGTCCACCTCCATCCCCGCCACTAGCAAACAAGCTACCATCCTTTGTCAGTCAGACTGCATTGATAATTTCCTAAGAGATTTCCTTTACATTGACTCTTTTCACTTTTCCAGTCCACTATCCATAGTGGACTGCCTACATCCAGGATTACCTAGAGCTGGAGGTCTTTGAAGCTGTGGTAACTCTCCAAAATCCAACTCTGGTCAGTTTCTTCTCTTACTTATGATGCTTCAATGGCTTCATATTGAACTTAGGTAAAGAGCAAAGTTCTTAGTATAATAAACAAAAAACTATGTTGTGTATCATCTACCTAACTCTTCAGGCTCATTTTGACTACAGCACACTTGATGCTGTTCACCACCTCACCCTGTACATGATAGCCTTACCAACCCTTTTCACTTTGGCTCAGTTGTATTCTCTTCCTCCTGGCTGTAGATAATTCACATTATACACATTGTGGCAGGCACCACCTGAGCACAACTTTATTCCTTGTAGCATTCACAGCAGGAACCAGGTCAGTAGATGCTTTGAATAGCTTCCCACAGGTGTATCTGATAGCACCTAGGGTTGACCTTGACCTGATACCAGTATATAAGTATCTCTCACTTCCTATCCAAAGCCTCTCTGATGCCAGTGTTGGGATAATCAAAGAGGAAATTCTGAGATGCATTTCAGAAAGTTTCATATGAAATGCATCCAGTGAGACCAACAGGATAATAAATATTTGGTTTTTCTTTCTTTTGGCTTCACTCTCCTAGTCCCTTGCTTCTGCTCCTTGGGATCACTCTTCAATATTTTATTGAATTTAGCATGTAAGCATTTGCCTCAGAAGCTCTCCTTGGGGGTAATTCTCCCTAAGACACATAGGTCATTCCCTATGCTTAGAATATTTCCCCTACTACCTTCCCCTCCTTAATACTCAATAATGCCTTGAATCTTCCTGAGAAGATCTTCTCTAGCTTAATATTCCCATGCTCTCTTCTCTTGTTGCACATTCTTATAGGCATATTTATCTGCTTAGTGTTTCAGTTGTAATTTACATTCATCTGTACTGGGGACCAGCAAACATTTTCTGTAAAAGGCCATTTAGTAAATGTTTTGGGCTTCCTTGACAATATAGTCAGTGTCATTAACAGCAACTGTTGACATGAAGTGAAAAAAAAAAGTATGGCTGTTTTTTAGTAAAATTATATTTACAAAAACAGATGTGTATTAGTTTTCTAGAGCTACCACAGCAAAGTGTCAAAAATTAACTGTCTTAGAAATAATAAAAATTTATTATCTCGTAATTCCAGAGGTTAGAAGTTTTAAATCAAGGTGTCAGTAAGGCCATGCTGGAGGAAAATAGCTCCCTTGTTTCCTCTAGCTTTTGGTGTTTTCCTGGAATCCTCAGCCTTCTTTGGCTTGTAGATACATCACTCCAGACAAAAGTCACTCTTACCGGGATGTCTTCACATCACTTTTCCTCCTTGCAAGTCTTTGTCCAAATTTTCCTTTTTTTTTTCTTTTTTTAATAAGGATACCTGTGATATTGGATTGGAGAACACCCTAATAACCTCATTTAACATTTTAACACCTCACGATCACCCCTTATTTCTAAATAAGGTCACATTCTGAGGTATGAGGGGTTAGAATTTAACATATCTTTTTGAGAGGACATAATTTAACCCATAACAAAGCTGAAGTCCAAATCTGACCTAAGAGCAATTGTTTGCCAGTGTCTGATCTATGTGATTACTTTGTTAAAATCTGTCTTCCTTACGACACTGTAAATTTCATGAGAATAGAACTATGTCTTGTTTTGTTTAACTTTGTATTCCCCGGATTTCAGATATTGACTGATATAAAGAAAATGCTCAAAAAATTTAGCTTAAAGAAAGATAAAGCTGGTACAATTCAGTCTCCAAAAATTCATACTAGATTATTAATGAGGCACACTAAACATTCTCTTTTTCTATATTCTACTTTCTCTAAAATCCACCCTTCATATAACAGACAAAATTAACAATCTTGAATGCCAAATTAACAAATTATCTTCCCTACATAAAAGATTTATCTTCTATTTATGTGGGTACATTGTAAAACTCTTAAGATGACTATTGGCTGTGTGTCTAGCTAGCTTCATCCTCCATTAGTCTCCAGCTGACACTTTGTAATACAATAGCATTATAAGCATTGATATTTCTAAAATATACCAAATTGTTTTATATTTTAGGCCCTTGGATTATGTTGCCTTCCAGGCTTGAAATTTCTGGCCTATTCTCTTTGTCCAACCACCAGTTAATTAATACAGAAAAGTCAATTCAGGAATTATCTCTCCCAAGAAATCATCCCAAGTTTTCCAATGATGGGTTAAGTACTAATATTTATAGTCTCCATAGATGTACAAATTTCTTAAGGGTGAAAATTTATTTTATTTATCTGCTTTCACAGGACGTTATACAATGCCTGGCACAAAGTGAGTATGTCCAGTTAATATTTACTGAGCAAGTAGATAAATAAACTAGTGAATGAAGAACGAGTGCCAGTGTGAAGTGTTTAAACACTTTCAGAATCTATCATAATGGGCTCCTGACAAGTCAAAGTGAGAAGAGACAGAGTGCACTAAAGCAAAAACATTTTTTTTAATTTTTCTCTTCTTTTAAATATACTAACGGAATGCTCTAAAAGAAATCACTTCTTCCAACACATCCCTCTTTGCTGGTCAATAGGGACAAACAGAAAAAAGTAACTTCCCAAACACAGAAAGGCTAAAAAAAGGTAATATGACAAAGAAGAGGAAAATAATGTGTGCCAAGGCTTGGCCTGCAACATTCCGTGCCAGACACCCATTGTTTCCCACCTTCTTGTGCATTAACTTCTAAGTTACTGCTTTTGGTCCCTTATCTCCAATAGTATAAATAAATGCCGCAGATACAACTAATAGAAGATATTTATGAAGTTCCCAATGTCCAAAGAATTGATTTGTATCTTACCTACATAAATTGGAGAAATACTTCAATAGCTAATTACAAAGCAACAAGGTCACACAATCAAGAAAAAGGAAAATATAAAAAGAAAAAGTGACGGGTTTGGGGCAACTTTCAGATACTTTCCCACCAGTTTTTGTTTTAATTTCCATATAAGAATATTTTTGATAATTTCAAAATTACAGCAAGGCCACTTAGTAAATATTACCTGTATATAAAGGAGCGTTCATAAGATACCATTCCTTTGATAGAGCCAGGATAAACTAGGGAATCATGGACAAAATTCAGTGTTACACTGAGCAGAAAGATGTATGTTGAGGAGACCATATTTTGAAGTTCATACATAGCTTGAAAGAAAAACTACAGAAGCAAAGATCCTCTGAGAAAAATAAATCTAATGGAGAAAAAAATCTTCATCTAAGATATAAATACATTTTCATCCAAACAATAAGGTACTTTGGGTAAATAGAGAGAAAAAAATGTAAAACTGCCTTTTCTTTTAAAAAATTCTTTTTTTTTCAACAATAGAGGGGTCAGAAACCAAGTCTACATGTCCAGTTCTGTCCAAAGTATATAAATTTATGAGCCAAAAACAAGGCTTTTATGGGATACTTTCTTTGTAGTTATTTGGCCATTCTACAAAGAAAACTCATATTTGATTCTTTATCTTCTTTTATAATAACCTGGAAAAATGATAAAAGATAAAAATGATGAAAGCTACTAAGTCTTTGGAGACATTGTTTTTATTTTATTTTTTAAGCTTTTATTGAAATACATTAACATACAGTGTAATAGTAGTCTCAGGTGTATAATATAGTGATTCAACCCTTCTATACAACACCCAGTGCTCATCACCATATGTTTACTCCTAAATTCCCATCTCTTATTTCACCCATCTCCAACCCATCTCATCTATGGAAACCATCAGCTTTGGAAACTGTTTTTAAATAGTTTCTCTATCCTTTAACTTTCACATAGCCATGCAAATAGCCCCCTACCAAAGTCTATGACCTAGATGCTTAGACTTGCTATAAGATTGTTTACTATCACTTCCTGTCTTTGTACTTGAGCATATTGGAATTTTCTTAAGTCTAAAGAATTTTATTAGAATGGCATTTCATTTTACATACATTAGTAAAGTTAACTATACCAGTTTTCAATTTTTCATAGTTATACTTATTATTTTGGTATGTTTCTACTTACACTTCAACCCACATGTAATTTGCTAAGAGTTGAATAATGTCAAGAAGAATTCAGTGATGGCATGAATAAGGATCTGAACTTCTGTATCTGTCACATTCTTCAAAGAAAATATAAATTGGATTTTCATATTTTAAGAACTTTATGTAACAGTCATTTCTTCCACATGTTTATATAAATGGTAATTAACTGTATGGAAATTTGAGATATGGACATTAGAAACAGATGTATTTTTTCCAAAGATTCATTTATTTATTTATTTGAGAGAGAGAGAGCAGGTGAGTGGGATGGGGGGCAGAGAGAGAGGGAGAGAAAGACTCCTTCAAGCAAACTCTCTGCTCAGTGGGGAGCATGACGCTGGGTTCCATCTCAGGACTCTGAGATCATGACCTGAGCTGAAACCAAGAGCTTCTGAGCGATTGACTGAGCCACCTAGGCACCCCTGGAAATATTTATCTATACATATTTTCACTAATAGTTTTCAGCTGAGCATAAGATGAAGAAGGATAATATTGATGATGTGGTAGATATGTAGGATAAAGGCCAAAAGAGCTAATGTGCCATTAGATTGAAGAGTAGAACTAAATCCAACAGCAGGGACATGATAACCCTTAGCTATTGTTTACAGGAGTGTTAGGTGCAGTTCCAGTTAGCATCTAGAAGAGGAAAACAGAAACTGGAGGACTCTAAGAAGGCAATTATCAAAGTAAAAAGAAGAGTCAGAATTTTGTCATTTCAGAGAAAAATAAAAATATTGATCTGGAAAGTGAGACATAAAATTGTCCTCAACTATTTAAAAGATTTTTACATGGAGTAAGGATTACATGCATTTTTTATAGCTCAATGAGGTGGAGCCATAACTGTTATCTTGAATTATCCTTGCTTTGTATTGTTTTGTTTTTCTTGGATTATTCTTAAAAGGAACTTTCTCGTGGTTAGAAGGATTACATGAAATTATTGAGGAAAAGTTATTTGACACAGTAGTATACACAGTAATGACTTACTGAGTATTTTCCAGCGGTACTACTGCTCATGGTAGTAGTAGTAACAGCAGCAACAGTAAAAATAAAGGGTCTTTAACTCAGAAACTCTATGATTTACAAATTGATAAAATAGAGTGAATTTATTTTAACTTATGACACTATCTGAATGTTGTAAATAGATAGGATTTTTCATTTACTGCCATGTCAAGTTTTAAGGGAATGTTGTAGTTTTCTTTCTGTCCTTTTACATCAACTTAAAATTTGCAGTTTCATGGCCCTGGGGTACACACAATGAATACCTTAGTGGTTAGCTTCAGAAGTCACATACTTGCATAAATCATGAAATTAGCAGGAAGAACTCCATCATTCATCCAAACATAATTGAAAGCAAGTAAGGTTCTACAGCAATTCACATTCCTGACATGTGATTTCAGAAAGTCTTAATAATGATTGGGTTTCATAGGCCTAAAACAGTGATTTTTTGACAGGAGATATTGATACATCAGAATCTCTGGGTCTAAGAACGTAGCATTAAGTTTGAAAACATTTCCCAGCTGGTTCTGACACATACCCAATCCCTCTGCTAACTGGTGAGCACAACGGATTCAAATACTAATAAATTAAAAAAAAAAAAAAACCCTCCCATTCCCCATGAGAAAAATTGGACTCAGGAACTGAATTCATTACATAGTGAATTATGTGCATTTGTAATTCAGGTCAGTCAATTTTTTGTTTATAAAGTTTTTATTGTTACGACCTTTGTATATCTTTTATGTATGTATTTGTGCTGTGGGAAGAAAGCCAGCATTGCTTGATTGCCTGAGGCATGCCTGTCACTGGGCACTGTGTTTATTTGCACAGCTTCATCATTCTTAGATGCAGAGTCCATTCTTTCAAAGTTGAATGACAGTGTTCCCAATTTACAGGTGAGTATATAGTGTCAGAGTGATTGATTCTCTCAAGGTCATTCTCCCTGATACACGTAGGTGTTCAAGCCTGGATTGCAGGGCTAACTTCCTAACACCTAGCTGCTCAGCGAACATGAAATTCAGAGGAGATGGATTGTGGGGCATGCATTTTTAATAAGTGACTAGAACTCGTGATAGCCCAGCAGAACAAAATTCACTGGCACCGATGTTACTACACTGAATTTTTCAAAAAGAATTGTGTTTCTTAAGATCTTCCTTCACAGCAAATTTTTACCGAGAAGTTTATTCCCTTTATCTTTGATATTATAAGGGTAGCTCTTCATAGTTTTGGAAAATGGAATCCATATCACGTCACCCAGAAAATTCAGCAAATGACAAAGGTTCATAAACAAAAGTCCAATATTGTCACAGGTTTTTTGCAGAAAGTGTAATCATCTTAATCCAGGAAAGTGTAGTAATTAACAGATAAGAGGTTTGTTCAATGAATATGTAGTGTCATGATGTTGGATTCTGGCATTGATCACTGTTAGCCTTCCAGGTTTCCCCCTTGCCTGGAAATTCTGACACCACATTTATCACTTGTTCTATTTTCAGAACTTTAATGAGCAGCTGACCAAGACTTACCTCATTAACTTAGGTTCCAAGAAAACATTATTTACAGAGATAATAGTTGGTTAGAATAGTCACTGCTCCCAAATTTGTTAGAAAATATACATTCGAGCCAAACTACCATATATTTCATAATGAGAAAATGTGACCTTTTTTTAAACAGGTAAGCTATTACTATATTTGTTTACCTAGAATTAATCCATCTTAAAAATATGTGAATTTTCAAGGACACATGGAACATTTACCTAATTCTATAGTTCCTATGACTCACAAGAGCACATTATTTAAAGTAATATTTAGCATTTTTCTGTACTTTAAAATTAAATAATTATTGCTATTCCTAAGGTCGGTGCTATTTTCAAGAAATATTTAAAAGCCATTCTAGTCTGACTTTGCTTAGCTACAGTAATAGAGGTTATATTATAATGACATGAATGTTAATTGGTATTTTGAAGTTTAAAGTCACAAACTCAGGGTTTTTATAAATTAAATGCAGCATATAGAAAAACATGTGCCCCTTCCCCAAATCCTATAAAAATGATAGTAAAAATTTTAAAATAATCCTCTAGATCCAGAGGGACAAAGAAAGAAAAGATAATGGGAAGTATGAGATGTTGTCAGTATTTGGGGAGTTGAAAACAGTCAGAAATAGCAACTAAGTAGCAAGTCAGAGGAAGCTGGAGGAGTAGGGAGACCAGGGCAAGGCAGTGAAAGTCCCTGAACTGAACCAAAGGCATGAGGGAATCTTTGAAGAGCAGGACAAAAGAAACCAAAATACCTAATTGCACTTCATTAAAATGTGCAGTTATACCCAAGATTCTCTTCTCAAATCTCTTGGATCACAAAACTGACCCTTTTCCATCTGGCAAAAAGCAAAAGTTTACCTCCTTGGAAATATCATATAAGGGAAAATAGGGTTCTGTGACAGGACCCAGAGCTGGGAGTGGTGGTGAGGGAAGCAAGGGGAAGAGGAGGATCTACTGAATGCAAAGGAATGAAGTGCAAGTTTGAGTACTAAATCCTGAAACCCCAAAAAACCCATTTTGCTCAGCAACAAAGCAGATGTATAATTTCCAGTCATATAATTGGAAGAGTTTTCTCTGAGGAAAATAACCAACCCAAGAGAAAACACTCACAGATAGTGACAGCTTTGTGCCAGGTCATGGCCCAGTCCCTTTTAGGGAAGCCTCACATCAGCAAGATCTACTTAGGTACTCGATTTTCTATCTGCTTTTAGTATGTCAATCTAAATATAAATTAACATTCAGAGATCATCAAGCAATAGAAGGAAGAGGATTTTTAAAAATTAATAAACTTTAACATCTTTGGGGACATAAGAGAAGATGCACATCTATTCAGAGCAGGGTGTTTTCTTAAAAGAAATACTTAGAGAACAATAAAGAGTTCTTTGAAATTATGTGGCAGAAATATTTTTAAATCTATTGGAGATGTTGAAATAGAATGTTGAAAATCCTCACAGAAAATAAAATAAAATAAATAAAAAGATAGAAAACTGGGAGAAAATAGAGGATTAATTCAGATAAGTTAACATAGTAGATGTAGAATTTCCAGAAGGAGAAAATACAGAAGGGAAAATGATTAAGAGATAATATATATGTTAAAAAACTAGATCAGAAAATCATTGTTTTCCACATAGTAGCAACCCATTGAGTGTTTTACACAATAAATAAAATAAAGCTTATACCAAAGCATACCAAACTCAATAAAACTTATAGCAAAGCATCCACAAAGTTTCCAAATTTTGGAATGAAAATAAGAACGGAAAAGTTTTCAAACGAGTAAAAAACATTTTTTAATAACAACGTTAGAAGTTGGAGAAAAATATACTCAAAATTCTGAGGAATGATGTTTTTCTTTCAAGATTTTTTTTTTTTTTGACAGAGAGACAGAAATCACAAGTAGGCAGAGAGGCAGGCAATGAGAGAGAGAGAGAGGAGGAGGAAGCAGGCTCCCTGCTGAGCAGAGAGCCTGATGTGGGGCCGATCCCAGAACCCTGAGACCATGACCTGAGCCAAAGGCAGAGGCTTAACCCACTGAGCCACCCAGGTGCCCCAGGAATGATGATTTTTTAACCTATATTTTTGTTTGATCAAACTATGAACTGATTCTAAAGGAAAGAAAACAGTATGTTCTGATTTGGTAGGTCTTAAAAATTTGGTGACCATCTATTTTCCTTTCTTCGAATGCTACTGGTGAATATGCTCTACTGAAATAAGGGAGGCAATAAAAAATACAAAGTGTGTGGGACCCAGGAATGAGGGTCTCCAAAGTAGGAGATAGGCAAAAGATATTCCCAAGAAGGTAACAAGGCATCTCAGGATAGTAGCTGTACGACAGGTGTAAAGGGTCACTAACCAAGACTAAAGACTCTGGGAAGAATATCTATGTATTGATTAAATACTGTTGAGTAAAAGCCACTCCAAAACCTGGTTGCTTAAAAAAACATCTTTTATTATTTCTGATATGTCTATAGACTTTATAGACCAGCAGAGCAGTTCTATAAACCTGGGCTAGGCCAGTCTGATCCTGGCTGGGCTTGCTCCTCCATGTGGACTGCTGGTGGGTTTGCTGGGTCTTGACTGTGCTGTAGGGGTCTTGTTGGGCAACCCAACCCTCTATATTTCTCTTATATACTAATAGCAAACTAACCAAAGAATAATCTTGTGAGACCAAGCAGAAATGAACAAGTACATTTTCAAGCTGCTCCTCATTTCAAGTGTGCTACTTTTCTAGAGGCCAATGCAAATCATATGGTCAAGCCCAGAGTCAACATAGGAGAGTCTGATCAAAGGGCACAGAGATAGGGCCATGTGAAAAATTGAGGCAATCAATGCAATATTTCTGTCATAATTTCTAAGAAAAATAGAAAATGATACCCTTTTGCATTTCCTGATATTTTGGGAGGAGGTTTACAGTTCTTGTGAATGTTTAGGGATAATAATAGTAATAGGAACATAGAAAGCCAAGCACACAAACACACGCAACTATTATTAATTCTAGGAAAAATAGATCATTGTAGGAAAGAAAATATAATCACTGCATTTTATGTCGTTTAATTGTGAACAGTATTAACAATGTCAGAATAATGTAATAACTGAATATTGATCTAAACTAAATCTACATAACCATATTGAGAGGTTGGGGAACAGGAAACGTATATGTGTAGAGGAAGTGGCCTAAGGGGGAGAAAATCAAATTTGAGGATAGGAAGCCCATAATCATGTTGATACTTGAAAAAATCAAGACTAGCATAAGTATGTAATTAAAATCACAAGAAATGTCTGGTGGACAGGCAGATGTGAGAAAGGGATTGCTGAGTTTGTTACAAGCCTTACAATGACATTTGAGTTTTTAAATTAGGTGCATGTATTTATTTGTTAAGTATTCTTATATGTAAAACCAAGATAAATCAAAAGAACAGTAATATATTTGTTCCAAAAGAACATTACAAAGATATTGAAAGCTGAATGACCTTGAATTTCTTTATCCTTATTTTCCTTGTAAAAAAAAAACAAATGGACTAATCAATCTCTATCATTCCTTTTTTTTTTTTTTTTTAAAGATTTTATTTATTTATTTGACAGAGAGAGATCACAAGTAGGGAGAGAGGCAGGCAGAGAAAGAGAGAGGAGGAAGCAGGCTTCCCGCCGAGCAGAGAGCCCGATGCGGGGCTCGATCCCAGGACCCTGGGATCATGACCTGAGCGAAAGGCAGAGGCTTTAACCCACTGAGCCACCCAGGCGCCCCTCTATCATTCCTTTTTAAAAAATTCCAAGATCCACAATTCTAATAAATCTTGCCAAAGATTTCTCCTTGAAATAATGTACCTTTAATTTTATTTTTAAATAGTAATTTACTGTCTCTTAATTTGATATCCTTATTCTTTCATGCATTTGTTCTGTTTTGCCTATATCAATTTAACCCAAAATTCTGCTGTCAAGTCATTATTACTTGTTTAATAGTAGAACTTCTGTGCTTTTTCCCCAACCGCCTGAATCAAAATTACTCCATTTATTTCTAAGACTAAAAAAGATTTTCCAGAAGGGTTAGAGTGGTATAAGTACCTCAGGCAGGGTGGTAATTCAGAGTTCCTTTAAACTGATGTCCTTTAGGTATTGATTCATTACCTAATTCATATATAGTATGATATGGCCAAATATTTCATGGATATGTCTTGTCTATAAAAGACTGTAAGCTCCTGGGCTGCCTGGGTGGCTCAGTGGGTTGAGCATCTGACTTGATTTCAGCTCAGGTCATGACCTGAGAGTCCTGGGTTTGAACTCCATGTCAGGCTCTCTGCGCAGCTGGGAGTCTGCTTCTTCCTCTCCCTCTGACCTCTCTTCTCCCTCCCACTTATGCTCTCTCTCTCTCTTTCTTTCAAATAAATAAATAAAATTTGAAAAATTTTATTTAAAAAAAACAAACTGTCACCTCTTCAAGGCTAGAGATGCCATCTTTGGCATATCTTTGGCTGCTTCTAGTTCACAGAACATTCTAAATTAATACTTTATAAAACTTAAATAAAGACTTATGGAAGAAGGGTTGTGAAGAAGTAAAGAAAAATAATGTTCCCTTTACTACTCCAGAAATCACTTTATTTTTATAAGACTAGAATGAATAAAAATTATTAAGTCAGTCATTTTTGTATTTTTATATACGCAAAACAAGATCATGACTATATAGATCATGGGATTTTGTATAATGACTTTACACTTACTTATAATCCTCATGAAAATAGTTCAAAGAATTTCATAAATATTCTCAGTGGGATAGAAAATAAGCCAAGTCTGATAAGTTTGTTAATGTCAAGAAATAGACCAAGTGGTCTATGGTATAACAATGCAAACTACTGTATCCACCCTTAAAAGAAAATAATCAAGGAGACTATAGAAAAAACAACTGTAAAGCCGAATAGAACAATAAATCTAATACTTCTTAAAGGCAGAGACTAAGTTCATCTATCCTTTGTAAAACAATAGGAATAGTCATTATGATCAGTTATTCAATTAAAAATTAAAATATGGGGCACCTGGGTGGCTGAGTTGTTAAGCATCTGCCTTAGGCTCATTAGGTCGTAATCTCGGGGTCCTGGGATTGAGACCCACATCGGGCTCCCTGCTCAGAGGGAACCCTGCTTCTCCTTCTCCTGCTCCCCCTGCTTGTAGTCCCTCTCTCGCTATCTCTCTGTCAAATAAATAAGTAAAATCTTTTTTTTTAAGAGAGAGAATCTTTTTTTTTTTAAGATTTTATTTATTTATTTGACAGACAGAGATCACAAGTAGGCAGAGAGGCAGGCAGAGAGAGAGAGAGGAGAAAGCAGGCTCCCTGCAGAGCAGAGAGCCCGATGCGGGACTCCATCGCAGGACCCTGAGATCATGACCTGAGCCAAAGGCAGAGGCTTAACCCACTGAGCCACCCAGGCACCCAAATAAGTAAAATCTTTAAACAAAATTAAAATATCTCTTATAATTTCAAAATTGATGCATAAAAATTTTGGAAAGTATAGAAAAGTACAAAACAGTCAAAACTATCTATGAACACTCCATCCAGAAATATTGTCTGTGGTAATTTTTTGGTATATAATATTCCAGGGTTTCAATGCACATAAAAATCTCAAGGCACTTGTCTTGCTGGGAAATTAAAGAGGCTGAAGAGAAAGATGAAATCAGAGCTAGAGCCTTAAAAGCACCCTGGGAGATATAACATTTTCTGCCACATCATGATTCAATCTAATAGCGTGGAAGCAAGACACACCACATAAAAGACTCATTGGTAAATACTTATTGAGTTCTTATCCAATTCCAAAGAACTGGGCCAGGCAGTATGGGATACAGGGGCGGGGGTGGGGGGGGAGAAAGAAAGAAAGAAAAGAAAAGAAAAAAAGAAACAAGAAGATTCTGTCTTTGTTCTTAGGGAATTATAATCTAGTAGAAAGATAATATAGAAAAACAGGTGAAAAACCAAACATCAATAAAATTTAAGTAACAATTCAAGGCAGCAATCAAACAGCTATCAGAAGATTATATATGACTAATTACCAAATAAAGCCCACAGACAGGGGCACCTGGGTGGCTCTGTGGGTTGGGCCTCTGCCTTCTGCTCAGGTCATGATCCCAGGGTACTGGGATCAAGCCAGGCATCAGGCTCTCTGCTCGGCAGGGAGCCTGCTTCCTCCTCTCTCTGCCTGCCTCTCTGCCTACTTGTGATCTCTCTCCCTCTGTCAAATAAATAAATAAAATCTTTTAAAAAATATAAAAAGCCCACAGACAATGATTGCCATTTGAGTTCATTAGCACTTGGGTGTGATTCGTGTCAAGTCATAGATCGCAACCCTATGATAACCCTAAACTTCCCAGGAAAGCTCCATGTATAAATGACATATACAGGTATACTTTCAAGTGTGCACTGACAGATAGAAGCTATTTTATTTTGCCTAGTTTGTCATATTTCTCCCACTTTTATGCATCTTAAAGCATATCTGGACTGAGAAATCTGGTAAATATATACAATGTTAATAACAATAGGCAGTATCTTTGGGGCCAATGGAGCAGAATCCTGACCACTGAGATTCACATTCTTGTCCAACCACCTACAACGTTTTTAGTTACCTGCTACAAGAAAAATCTATGAACAGAGGCTCAATCCTGACAAAAGCAGTCATTACTGTAGTGTGGTTTTACACACACAGATACACACACACACACACACACACTTAGTCACGTGGAAGTCTGTTTTTGCTAAATTAGCAGGAAGTCTAAGTAAACTCCTTTTCCTGTAAGACCGCTGGCACTTACCAATATAATATGGAGGGGAGAGAATGAGCTCTGTGAAAGCATCCTGAAATTTGGAACCCCAGGAAGGAGACAGTATTTCTTTCTAAGTGCCTCATCTAGTCCAACTACCAAAGACTAAAGAGACAATGGTCTACTCACAAACACAAGCAGCCTCAGGGCTATTGTACCACAGGATCTGAAGAAGGAATGAATGAATCTCCTAAGTGCCTGAGTCCCAACAGACAACTTCTTCTTGATATCAGTCTCTTGGGCTTGGGGAATTGCTGAGAGAGAATCACATTCATCTAGCAAGAATTCCTACAGCTTTGAAACCCTCAGCGATGATGCCCACTTGGTATCCAGTTTTGTTCTTAGACTACGCCTATCTACATCAACACTTCCTAATCCTGTGGGTGGAATAACAGTAAAGATGGGATTGAAAAGAGAATAAAAATGCGATTTTGGGGTGCCCTTGGAAGCTGGCAGAAAAACTTATAAAAGCACTACACTATGCTTTTCAGAATTCTGCCGTTTTTCTTTCTAGCACTCAAGGTTCTGGAGAAAACAGTTGTAGGTTGTTGATAGATTGATTTCTACTGACTCAGAAAAAAGGTTAATCTTTTCGGTTATACATTTTGAGGGTGTATCAGATATCATAGGGTAGCTCATTCAACACCCTCCTCCTTCTCACTTTCATTCATGTAATGCAAGGGCTAGAAAAGTAAAATGTCATTCCCCAGACTCCCCTCGGCCCAAGATTGTCCATGTCATTTAGCATTTCATCAGTCTCATAACTGTGAGTGCAGTGAACACCACCCACAGTGGACTGCTCTGACTACAATTAAGATTGCTGACATATCTGGGGCAAGTTTATGATTAACTGAGAGCAATTTAGCTGGTCATCCTGAAAAGAGATTTTAAACAGAAGACTTAGATCAAAAAATTATTCTACAACTGAAATGCATGTAACCATCCATGAACATTTAATGAGCACTGGTATGTGTCCAGTGATGCTCAGTACCGGGACCATAACAATGAATAAGATGTCCATGTTTTGAGAAACTCACTGGTGCGGGAAACAAATAAACTGTAATAATAGAGGAAAACAAATGCAGTAAACCTAGGAAAAGGAAACAGTCTTTGAAAGTCAAGGGTATCAAGAAGATGTCCTGAGGGGAGAAGGTATACCTAAAGTTGAGAGTAGGAATATGGGACATTTTCAACAGATCAGAGAACATAGAGGGAGTCATGAATTCAAACAAAAGGCCTGTGTATGTTCAACTGCCAAGTGAATGCTCCATGGGGAGTGCCGTAAGATGGAGGTCAGAGGTAGAGGCAAATACGAGTCAGATCATAGAGGTCATTGCAAACCATGCTAATGGGCTCAGATTATACCTATAGCCACTTGGGAAAATTGGCATGGCATTTCAAAATGATTCTAAAAATGCAGGTGTAAATTTGAGGTAGGTCACTTAACCCCAGTATGAAGAAGTTAGGAATAACAATGTAAAGGCTGGTGATGTAAGCCGTGTGTGAAACAACACGGCTTTGGGGTCAAACCGACCAACAAACAAACAAAATGCAAGCCATGTCTGAAAAATATTCAGAGATAAGTGATTCAGGACTTGATACTAAAAGCACAAAGACACTTTTCCATGTCTTCCAGATTTTTCTCTTGAACATGTGGATAGAAAGCAAGCAACAAAGTACATCACACCTACATGTGAGAATAGCAATAGAAAGCATATTGTCCAATTGGCCAGAGGATGGGATCTGCCCTGGGAGAAGATGGCATGGAGACTGTTTACAGCACCAGAAACAGTCCCTGTAATAGAATGGTGTCATGTACAGAGTATAGAGGTTTTTCTTCCTCAGTATTGCTTTTTTTTCTTTGCATTCTTTTTATTTTATTTTATTTTTATTATTATGTTCAATTAGCCAACAGTATATTAAAAGGATTATTCAAGGGAGGTTCAAGATTTGCAAATCAGTTGATATGGTAGATCACATTAACAAAAGAGGAGACGAGAACCATATGATCCTCTCAAATGATGCAGAAAAGGCAGTTGACAAAATACAGCATCCTTTCCTGAATAAAAGTCTTCAAAATATAGGGATAGAGGGGACATATCGTTATATCATAAAAGCCATCTCTGAAAAGCCCACAATGACAATCATTTTCAATGGGGCAAAACTGACAGCTTTTCCCTTAAGGTCAGGAACACAACAGGGATGCCCACTCTCACCACTTTGGCTCAACACAGTACTAGAAGTCCTAGCCTCAGCAATCAGGCAACAAAAATCAGTAAAAGGGATTCAAATTGGCAAAGAAGAAGTCAAATTCTTTGCATTCTTGAAACAACATTTCTTAGTAATCTATTGACTGACCTATGCTGCTAACGATATAATCGGGCATGTACAAAAGAAATACAAACACCACACCCCTTCTCATGCAGGTCAAGAAAACATAGTAGAAAATGATTAACAAACATTCTGTATCAACCTCAGAGTAAATATTTGCTTGGAAACAAATTCCCCATATTACTGTTATGAGCATGAGGTGAGTTTCACACCTCACTGGTAGATGGAAGTAGATGCTATATTGCATTGTTAAAGAATTGTGAAATTATCCTTCTAATATATCAGCTTCATGTTTCCTACATACTGCTCAAATTTGAAAAGACTGCCTCTCACAAAATTCATGCTTAAACAACTTTAATGTAATTTAGTGATTCTGCCAAGTGAATTCAACAATGAAAATAGGAGGACAATCTCAATTAATATGACAGAATGGCAAAAGAAGTGGCTAGCTGAACATTATTTTTTTTACCTCTGGATGTTGTCTTCAATTAAGTTTTCTATTAAATGAAAGCATTGATTAGTCTGTTCAAGCAAGGAGCCTTGCTGCCTGCAAGTAAACAGAATTGTTTCCATTAAAGCTTTCAGGGCCTTTAAGAGGTTGTCTTCTCTGGCTGGCGAAACAGTTTGTGTCATCCCAGCAGCTGGTTTCATTACATGCAGTTATTTGGCAATCATTTGCAAGTTCAGGAGCACATTCTACAAAAGCCAGGGCTGGACCACTGAAAAACAGACCCAAAGGTCATCCAGTTTTTGTAGAAGTTCGTGACATTGTATTTCTATGCTTTGATATGTAGTTGTGCATGCACAATCTAATTAGTGTCGGCGATAGTTTTCTAATGAAAACAATCCGTTTTCATACTCAGTATCTCATTTTCTCATTTGTGTTATCTTTGATTAAAAAGAGCACACCAGGGGCGCCTGGGTGGCTCAGTCGTTAAGTGTCTGCCTTCAGCTCAGGTCATGATCCAAGAGTCCTGGGAGCAAGCCCTGCATGGGGTTCCCTGCTTGGCAGGAAAACTCCTTCTCCCTCTCCAGCTTCCCATTTGTGTTGCTTCTCTCACTGTCTCTCTCTCTCTGTGTCAAATAAACAAATTATATGTATATATATATATATATAGAGAGAGAGAGAGAGAGAGAGAGAGAGAGCACACCACACTGTCTTGTTGATTTCAGCAGGGATGGTGCTCATTATAGCATTATTAAAGCAATACACTGGGTGATAAAATGAATTCAGCCAGGGGGAAAAAATCATATTTAAAATAATTATGTTGAAGTGGTTTTAATGGAGATAATCACACATTTATTTAAAAACACACATGAGCTTCTAAAGCTTGAGGTAAACTTGGAGCTGAGATTTCTTGGATATTCAGTACGTAAGAAGGTATGAAGGTAATAAAGATGAATTTGGTAGTTCTCATTCAACCTTAGGTATGTGCTATGGTGAGTGCTGTGAATTGTTTAAGACTGATAATTCACAGACCTGTATCCCTGCAGCAAATAATACATTATGTATTAATAAAAAAATAAAAATAAATAAAATAAAATAAATATAATTCAATTCATGTGTTGGCTGTTCATGAATCTTACTCATCAATTATTTAAAAATAATTTTAATTGTGCTCACTGACAATCATTTAGCTGCATTTAATTACTTACCCAACTTTCTGATATTTATTCATGGTACAGTATTTGAAGTATACCTTCTTACACTTATTTTGACAACATACTTTTATGTAGTTACAAAGGGCATCTTCCTACCTTATAAAAACCTTTCCGGTAAAGAATATTAGGCTTCCACGGTTTCTTTCCTGTATTGTTTATATGTCATTTCTAAGAAATACACTTTTATGTAGTCTACTATCAAAGTTAATGTAGCAATCAAAAGATTTTATAAATATATTGGCTACAATAATTGAGTCTCATTTACAACTACCATCCACATGCATAAAGATGTGTAAGCCCTGGAGATAAGAAATGTCAACATCTGTTTTAAAATGAACCTACCTATGTTTGTTTACCTTGTTTTTGATGACCTTGACGATTTTGAAAACATTTACATATTTCATAGGATGCAGAGGACTATCTACATATAATGCTAACATATAAAGAAATATGGTGTTTTTGCCTCGGAAACTTTTAGCAGTTGCCATTCAATATTGTATACAGGATGAGTTCACAGACACTTTCTGTATGGGTATAATTCAGGTTATGAAGAGTACTCACAAATAGAATTCTTACAGAAGTCTGAAACTGTCTATCACAAAAACTGAAAAGTATGCTATGAGGCAACTATTGAATAAAAGCATTAGCTAGAAATATAATTGTACTTTGATTTATTCTTACTTTGATTTTTATTTGGAGGATATTGCCAGTGTGCTCCTTTAAGTATGTTTTATCAAGCAACACTGCCTAGAAAACTGCTCTATACATCCTTACATCTAAGAAACACGCACTTCTTAGTTCTTTGATTCATGAAACATCCTCTCTTCTTTTTATTGTGAAATCAATATATATCATTAAAAATTGACAAAGAGACATGGGGGGATTACCTTCACCATACCATCTAAAAATCACAAAAATTACAAAAATTTTGCCTTATTTTCTTATATCTGTTTTTATTTCTAAACATTTATCATACTCAATATATAATTGCATGCCCTGCTTTTTTTCATTTATTTATTTTTTTCTTTTATACCACAGACACTTTCATGGATTTTTTTTGATAATACACTTTATATTTTAGGATAGTTTTGAATTTTCAAAAGTTATAAAGCTAAAACACAGAGTACTCATTCATCCAACACGCAGTTTCTCTAGATATGTCCATCTTACATTTGTATATTTGGCACAATTAATGAAATTATATTGATACATTATTATTAAGTAAAACCAATACTTTATTCATATTTCCTTAGTTTTTCCTGTGTCCTTTTCCTGTTCTAGCATCCCATCCAGGGCACCACATTGCATTTAGTGGCCACATCTCCATGAACTTCCTTTGAAAGGGACAGTTTCTCAGACTTACCTTGTTTTTGATGACCTTGACAATTTTGAAAACATTTACATATTTCATAGGATGCTCTTCTATTGGAATTTCTCATAATGAGACCAGAATTATGTGAGAAAGACCTCAGAGGTAAAGTGCCAGTTGCTGTCATCACATCATATCAAGGGTACATATTATCAACATGATGTACCACTGCTGATGTTGGCCTTGTTCACCTGGAAAAGATAGTGTTTATTGGGTTTTTTTACTCTAAACTTAGTTCTTCCCCCTCACCCTTTTAATACTGTACTCTTTGGCAGGAAGTCACTATGTTGACTCATCTTTGAAGGTGGGGAACTCTGCTCCACTCTCTTGAGAACAGAGTATCTTCATAAATTATTTAAAATACTTCTCATGAGAGGTCTGCCTCTTCTTTCCCATTTCTTTGCATAACCATTAACTTATTTATATGAGTATGGACTCATGGATACTTATTTTATACTTTGGGTTGTAATCCAATACTACTTACCTTGTTTTTTTGTTTTTGTTTTTTTTTTCAAATGGTTTCAGGTTTGACTCTTAGAAACTCTTCCAGTTGGTGCATGTGCCCCTTTGATGTACCCCACACTGATGTGTGATGGCTGTTTTTTAACACTTTCATACCTTCTGGCACACCAGTGAATCACCTTTTAATCTGCTTCTATGCATCATCATTTATCCAATATAATAGTTTTGTCCTCAGACTGCAGCAGCTACAGGTTCATAGAGTCCTAAAAACTGTTCATCAAATATTAGGTCTCAGACACCATGGTCCTGAAGCATGATCAGTGCGATGCTGATTTAAATTTCTCCCCTTAAGGTTCAAGTGAATGGCAGAAGTTTTCCTCAAGTGATCGGGAATAGCCATGACTCTCCACATCTCCCACTTCATAGTTTTTATCATTTCTTTATCCTGAGGGTTAGCTCTGTATTCACTCCTAGTAACAAGTGCAGTTCATATCATAATTCTCTATACAATATATGCTGATAAACCTTGAACATGTTAATTCCTTCTCTGATTATTTCCTTATCTGCCAACTGAGAGAAAAAATATGCTGGCTAGCAGAACTAATATTGTATGCATTATATATATAATATACAACCATACTACATAGGTATTTATATATAATCACTTATATGAGGTATACAGTTACATAATTTATATAATACACAAAAATGAAAAGATTCAATTTTTACACACACACACACACACACACATACACACAGGTGCACCATAGAGATTTAATACATAAAGGATCCCCATCTTTGCTTTCACATTTAGTGCATCTCTGTAATAATACAACAGCTTCATTAGATGACTTCTTTATGAAGATTTTTCTCATCCAGCATATTAGCCCATGTTCCTAAGATCTAGTACAGAAAAAAATTGAATACCACTTAGAGATAACCTTTTCCTGAGCATAACCATCGTCCCTGAGCCAAGTTTTGTTTAGGCTTCTCACTATCCCTTGCCCTCTTTCCCTTTATTTTAAGTTCCTGAGTAGAGATACCAGGTTGTTTCATAAATGCTAGATAGGTGGAACACTCTTAATATTTCCTGTGATTATCTCTATCAAGGGGCACCTTAGGCTTTCTCAGAAATATACTGCCTAACTTCCCTGTGCAGTCTGTATGAGCAGACAGGTCTGAATCCACAGTGGCTCATGGGTCCCTTGCTCTGGTCCCCTTGCTATACTTAATTTCTAATTATTTTCCTTCTCCATATCAGTAATACCACCACCATACTCTTGAAATACTATTTAACCCTTTCCTCCTTTATGAACACTTTCCTGTCAAAATGAAGCAAGAAAAGGAAATGCCTGTGATTCCTACATGGGCTGTCAGTTCCTGGCTGAAGCATCATGGGTAAAAGAACTGAAATGAGGGGAAAAACAACCCACAAATATAGAGCAAAGGGGAAGAAACACATTTGAATTTATTGTCTTCTTTCGTTTCTCTTATATATCATTTTATTTAATTAGGAGTATAGTAAAACTTTATTTTGATTTTTGAGTTAAGTCCAACCTGCTAAGGGTTCTCACTATCACTTAATGAAAAAAATATTTAAACTTTCTATATGGAAAATTTTTAACATGCACAAAAGGAGAGAGAAATGTATGCCCAGGAACCCATTACCTTATTATATTTTAAAATTCACTTATGTGGCAAATATGGTAAATTGCCTAACCATCCCTTATCTGTTAAGAGAATCTGATTTGTGTCCCAATGGTAAAATGCCCACGGTGATGTTTAAATTAACTTACTCTCTTTTGAAAGACACTTTTCTAGCCATCCCCACAAGAAGAAATGGGTGTATGATTCAGTCATAGCCAATGACATATGAGAACAGTCTTTCTCCTTGACAAAAGAGAGCTTCATTTTGCCTGTGTCTTCTCTATTTTATATCATAATACTATCCTAATACACAGGTATGATATCTGGCACTCTGGCAGCTATCCTGTGATCATGAAGTAAAGAAAGTAAAGGGAATAACTGAGATGCCCATCTAGGGAACTAATATGATTCAGTTACTTTACCAATCGTAGAACTGCCTACCTCCTCCAGGGTATTTGTTATGTGAGAAGAGAAAATGGATGGACGGCTGCATTCCTGTTGCAGGGGCTAAAGCTTTCTATGTGGCCCTTCAAATCTCTTGGTCCTCTTTTATAACAGATTCATATATTTGGTTTTGTGTCTTAGGAAGTTATATGGAACCTTCAGATTTGCCATATCCTATATTTTGAATTGAGATACACCTCACAATGTGACTGGTAAATCAATGAAAGTCCTTAATCAAAATTCCCCAGTGGGAGCTGGAGGGAAGAGAAATTACAGTGAATTCCAAAAAGAATGGATAGAGGAGGGTGTCTGGTGACATATTAAATGTGGCTTTAAACCTGTGACAGCAGTCACCCAATGTGAGAGATTTACTTTTTTCCTTTCTATCCTGGTGGTATAATGATGTTCATACTGCACATCTTGGAAACAATACTGACCCAGCTAAGGTGGCATATTTTCTGTGGGAGCATCTTCTTTCCAACAACTCCCTGTATATATACACTGATTATTTTAGTCTAACTACACAAGGCAGTGAAGGCATTTTGAGAGGCTAAGTTCAAATCAACTTATTTTTAAAACTAATGATCACGGGGTGCCTGGGTGGCTCAGTGGGTTAAAACCTCTGCCTTCGGCTCAGGTCATGATCTCATGACCTCATCGGGCTCTCTGCTAGGCAGGGAGCCTGCTTCCTCCCTTCTCTCTCTCTGCCTGCCTCTCCGCCTGCTTGTGATCTCTGCCTGTCAAATAAATAAATAAAATCTTAACAAAAAAATAAAAACAACCGAAAATCTAATGATCACTTATCAGCTGTTAACTAGTTACTATCAAGTTCTGATTTTTTTTTTCCCTTATGAATTTTCTTTTGAGGGTAAATTTGTAGGGTTGGATCTCGTTTCGTGTAGGCCCCTCACTTCTGGTCCCCATTCTAGGAAGCCCACCCTAGAAGCACTCTTTCCTTGTTGTCCAACAGCTCTGCTGGCCCCAGACATTTCTTACACCTGCACTTGTGAGTACAGGGCCTGTTCTTACTATAAGATATTCGCATTGTGCAGACACATTTCTGATTTGTACCACAACTGTTTTTTTTAAAATTCCAGGGAAGAGGTTATGTTTCTGTGGCTGCACCTAATTTTAATATGGTCTTGGACATATCCAGTCCCCATGCAGCATCCACACACTTGGCCCTTCCCAGGCCTTGCCAATCCCCTTACTACCATCATGGCAGAGCCACTCAGGGCTTAGGTCGCCAATGTTCAAGCAAAATACCCATTTAAAACGTGGTTCTAAGATATGTCTTCACCTAAAGTAATAGATGGCAGTGGGTAGAGAGGCAGGAGGGGACTTACATTTACTAGGTTCTTATTGTGTCAAGATCTGAGCTAAGTTCTACATCTAGGACATTTCAGCAGACAAGGAACATAGAACCAGGAATCAGGAGACATGGTCTATGGAATTGATGGTACAGCACTCAGATTGCTACCAGTAGCCAAATGAAGATAGAAACACTCACTACCCCTCCCCACCCTCTGCCCCAGAGATTGTGTTTAGCTACAGAGAGCTTCTTCATCTAAGATACACCCTTCAACCTCTTTCTCAGTGATGCCCTATATCTAATGATCGGTGGGTACAAGTGTATAGTGGTTCCCTTGCCCCAGTCTGCAAGGCCATCTCAGACCCAGAGTCCTACTGTTGAAGACTTTGTTGTGATCTCGTTGCAGCTCCGCTTTCCTCTCTGCCTAATTTTCTTCTCTTCATTCCTCCAAGCATGTTGATTTGAAGGGCACTCCCCAGCAAATTTCCTGCACCCCAGTTCCCTTCTCAGTGTCTGCATCCCAGAGTAACTCACCTGCAACACCTCACTTCTGCGTGCACTGCTCAGCACATAGGGTCTCTTGTTTCTCACTAGAAAATTAAGGAAACTGGTTGAGCTCTCTAAAGCCTCAATCCAGCACCACAGCTAGAACCAGAAAGGAGGAGTAGGGGTGGGAGACACATCAGCAGCCTTAAATTACAGCAAGTAGCTGCTTCCTACTCCTGAATCAAACTTGGGTCTGAAAGCCGTGCGAGGACCTGTGAGGGTCAGAAATCCCTACAGTAATTCTTCACTGTCATTGATCAATGTGACCTATTATGTATTTTATTCTTTCCTAGGCTTTTCGTTGTTGTTGTTTTTCAACATGTGGTTATGTATGCCACGTGTGAGATCATTTTTTCCCTTCCAAATAAATCATGTAACTTCTGTGTTTGTCAAGAAACCCGAAGTAGAGAAATGTGAAATGTGAATTGAGAAAAGTTCAGCTGACTGAGTTCCATTAATTCTCAGGAATGACAAGTCAAGGTCAAAGGAAGAAGAATGAAAAATATTGCAAAGTGATTTTCTTTTAAATGGGGGAAAAATAAGCCATAGGAAGGTGTTCACCTTGGTTCTTTTGAAAATATTTATAGGCTATAAAGAAGATATAGGACTTTATAAAACAAAGCACAAAATCAATACTTTAGAGGAGTAAAAACTTAATTATTTGATATATTTTGACTATATTTAATATCACTTCAAATGAAATCATCATAATCTTTCTCCAGGACATCAAAACTTCCTAAAAAAATTCAAAAAGTTTTTAATTAATATTTTATTTTATGTTAAGCTTTCAGATTTCATTGAATGGATATTAATATAGTTTTATGTTTGTATTTAATACTTAGGGTTATGTTTGGTATAATTTAAGAAAACATTGAATTGATAATATAATTTCTTAATCCAAATATTTTAGCGTCACATAAATAAATCAATGCCGGGAAAAAGGCCAGAGTTATGAAAGCATAAAATTCCCCCAGATAAATTTTGTAAGGCATTTCACTGGACATTTTAATCCTTCTTTCTTCTTTTTTTAAGGCCCCAGACATCTCAATAAACAAAGCAAAAATTATACTTATTGGCCCCAAACCAGTAACAGTTGTTTTTTTTTTTTAAAAAAACTGACATTTCTGATGAACTTCAGTGTATTGTTTAACACCAGTGTTGAAACCAACCAGTTATCCTGAGCATAGTTCGGAACTGAAAGAAGAGACCATTTGGGTTTTTTTCCTAGATAACTGCCATAATGTCCATATTGGTTGCTCTGCCTCTTCACTTGTTTTTCTATAATCTAATATTCAAATAGCAGCCAGTGATACTCTGCAACGTAAACCTCCCACTCTTCTGCTTAAAATCCTCTAAAGGATTTTCATCATACTTAGAATAATAATTATTATTTTTTTTTTTTTACCACAGACTAGAAGTCCTTACATGGCCAGTCACCACCTGCCTTTCTTTCTGAAGCCATGTCTTCTAGTCTTTCTCCTCTCTCTCTCTCTGTATCTCTTTCCCTCTCTGTTTGAACATACAGTACAAGGAACATTCTGTTTCTTTAACACAACAAATTTATTGCCACCCCAGGGCATTTGCACAAGTCATTCTATTAGCAAAAACATTACTTTTATTTTTACTACACTAAGGAGCTGAATTATAAACCCTTTATATTAACATTTTCTTTAGACTTTCATGCCCAAGGTTTTACATGACTGGCTTCCTTTCATAATACGAGGTCTCAACGTCAATGTCACCTCTCAGAAAAGCCCTTTCTGACCATTGAGTCTAAAGTAGCATCCTGTCTCCCTAGCATACACTACCACATGAGTCTGTTTTCTTCTTTGTTACTCTTTGAAATTGTTTTATTAATTTGTTTACTTAATGTTTAATGTTTGCTTTCCCTTACTAAATAAAGGTCCACAAAGTCAGGGCACTTGGGTGTTTTCTTAATATCTAAACAATTCTCAGAATATAGCAGACACTATGATCTGTGTTCTAATAGATACTGAAGCAAAAAGGAAAAAAAAAGTAAGTCTTTGCTTCAGAGCTTTCATCAAAGATTTATTATCAAGAGAGATACTAGGAAAATATTAATTGTATCATTATAAACGAGCTTTTATTCAATCCTCAAATCAAGTGTGTTGTTTTCAATGCTCATCTATGACATATTTTTTTCTATTCCCTCAAGCCACTGAGTTTGCTTACTCCCAAATGGCCAATAGACATATCTAAAAACAATTAAGAAAATGCTGATAAAAATGATAAAAATAATCTGTGATTTTATCTAACAGTTGAAATCTTGTGTACAGTTCCCTAGCTTTTTGTTTCAATGTTTTGGACAGTTACAGGATTGGAATTTTGATCTATAGTCTTAGAAAATTAACCCCTATGCTTTGAGTAGAAGTTACAAGGTTAGGAAAAAAATCATCATCTGGTAGTGCAAGGTTTTGCAATTAAAATGTAAATTTACTAAGGGTGTAAATTTTGATTGAGGTAATAGGAATAAAAATAATACATTTGAAAGATCATTCACAAAATCTGAAACAATTAGATTTATAGAAAGAAATGCCATCAAAATTAATGTGGAAATTCATGAATTCATTTATTTATTAAATCGTTTTTTGTAATGAGCATCACACATATCAGATATTGAGATAGGAGTTGCAGTCAAGGAGAAAATAAATTAGAAAAGAAACATACTCTCACAGGACTTTACATTTGGGTCTAAGTGGTATTCTAAATAGTGATACATAAAGGGAAAAGATGTAGATTCAGTTATGGAACATGTGGTTAGTATTGGAGGAAAGAAGTGGTGACTGCAGGGAGTTAAGTGTAGAATTCTCCTCCAAGTGAGTAGAGGGGATACTCAGAAGGCAAGGGCACAATAAAGAAGCAGAGAACTTCCTGGCCAAGGAAGAGACCCAAATCCACTTATGCACATCCACCAATAGGATTGGTATATGACATTTGTGAAGCAGCCACATGAAGCCCCAAAGCCTAAGAATCAGTGCTAAGTGTCGCAGATGAGTCAGGGAGTGGACCACTGCAAGGGGGATTTCTGAGTTTTCCAGAATAGGATTCAACTTCATGAAGCCAAGCATGCAAGAGCAAAGTTGGTCCACTTCTACAAATCACAGTCTGGCTTCTCCCTCTCCCCTAGTTTTCCAACAACATATAACCTCTTGATTATAGTATGATCCAGGGGAAGTAGAAGAGGAAAACAAAGATTTTGCTTTTGAATTGAAAATATAACATTCTTCAGATTCTCGTATTATAGACAATCATATTTGCTACTCAAAGAAATAGAATAAAAGATATTGTCCATAACCCTCAGGAAATCTTACATTATGGGAATAGAAGAGAGAAAATAAGAGGAAGAGCCAGAGTAGAGCAGAGTATTGAGTGAGTAAGAGGCTCACTTTGATCAAAAGGTCATCAGTAGCATCAGAGAATGGGAAGGTCAGTCAATATCAAATACTATGAAAGGTCAGAACATAAAGCCTCAGACAAGTCCCTTAAATGTGTCATTTTAAACCTTAGACATTTTCAAGAGAGCAATTTCTTATTGTGATCAGAAAAAGAATGAAGCTAGTGGGCTAACAGTTTTTTAAAACTGTATTATGTATTTTGTTTGTTTGTTTGTTTGTTTGAAAGAGAGCACGTAGGAGCATGACTGAGGGTAGTAGGGAGCACAGGGAGAAAGAGAAGCAGGCTCCCTGATGAGCAGAGAGCTCGAGGGTGTTTAGATCCCTGGACCCGGGGATCATGACCTGAGCCAACGGTAGACACTTAACCAACTGAGTCACCCACGCACCCCCAGCAGGCTAGCATTTTAAAAGAATTTAGAAACAGATAAAGAGAAGGTTGTCTCCTTTGGGGAACCTCAGTGGCTCAGTGAGTTAAGTGTGGGACTCCTGATTTCAGCTCAGGTCATGATCTCAGGGTTGTGAGGTTGAGCGCTGACTGGGGCTTGGGTGGTTGTGAAGCCTCCTTAGGATTCTGTTTCTCCCTCTCCCTCTTCCTCTTCTTTTTTTTTTTTTTTAATTTTTTTATTAACATATAATGCATTATTTGCTTCAAGGGTATAAGTCTGTGAATCATCAGTCTTTCACATTTCACAGCACTCACCATAGCACATACCCTCCTCAATGTCCAGAGTGCAAATAAAACCCCCAGAAAAATATCACACCAGATTACACAGCATGAGTTTTCATTCAAAATTTATTTCAAAGTTTATCCCCAGAAAGTTAGAATATCATAATAAAGAGACATCTTTGCAGTCTGAAATGTTCAACTGACACTGAACAGTGCTGATATTCCTGGGAACTATCACCATGGCTTGCCTGCTCTCCATATCTATTTTTACTTCTCTTCCCCTCTCCCCAGGATGCTCAGTGGGAGACCAGAAGGGCAGAAAGGAAAGGAAAGAGTCTGTGCTAACTCTTCTGGCTGCCTCTGCTTGGGCAGTGGTTATAACCTCTCTCCTCCTTACCCATGACTACAGCTCCTGTCAGATCACCCTGGTTCTTGACTCTTGGTCTAAGGAATACTTTCCCATCCCTGTGCCTACAGACCTAAAGTTCTTAATAGCTTCCCACTGCTGTTGACAGTCTCTGGTGCTTACTGTTCTTTTTCTGTTCCTTGACCCTGCCCATGCTTCTGTAAGTAGCCCCTTCAGTTAAGGTCCCTTGAGCCATCTGAATTGGATACAGTTCCTTCATAGGACCCTGACTGACACACTAGGAGCTTTGTGTGAATCCTGAGTTTGAATTATTATTTTTAAGAGATACCACTCAAGGTTTGTTAGGTCAGGAACATTTGTTTTCCTTAAAACATCTTTGTTTCTTCACTGAAGCTTTTACTTATTCTGGATTTATCTCCTGTGAATCATAGAAAGACTTACAGCAGTTCTAGAAAGTTTTATGCAAAATTAAAAAAAAAAATGCTTCTAATAGGAGACAGCAGGAACCTGAGGAAATTAGCAAAGCCCAGTTCCAACTTGTACCTTGTGTTAAAATTGTTCCTAGCATATGGTGTTAATACCATGGCTAGTTGTGAACTGCTGCCCTAAACACTGAGGCCAAGTTCATTTCTGTCTCATATTATGAATGTGTTATTGTCATAGTGTGCAACAAAACTTACTCTCAGGGTGCACAAGAAATCTGAATAGCAAATTGCCCTCCCAAACAGGCTTATCTTCAACTTCTGATTTTGCAGGCTTTACCTCTCATAGTGATTAATATCATGACACCATACAGGGCTTGGGTCATTCCACAGTGTAGCCTCCATACTTCAGAAGTCAGACAGTGGAAAAGCACTTACTGTGCTATGAAAATCATGTCCCTTGACAGCCTGATTAATGAATGTTTTTGTCATATAGAATGAAGATGCAGAAAGTGAGTATCAGGAGGTAATCTTGTAAATATAGACACTCACACACACAAAACCTTCTTTTTAAAAGAAGAGGTAATTGCAAAAGACATTTTTGGCAATAAAAAAGCAATAACTCACAAAGTGAACTCATTTAAACTAATGAAAATTCCAGGGGATTAGAAGGACAATTTCCATCAGTGAGAGGGTCAGAGGGTGACGTAGGATGGAGTAAAAATACGAGCATGGGGTCAGGGGTCCAGACTCATTTGGTTAAAAAGGTTCCTAACATTAGATGGAGCACATTGTAGGCTCAATGAGTGAACGTCTTGCTGAATAAAGACCTTTATTATTTTTTTAAAATATTTTATTTATTTGACAGACAGAGATCACAAGTAGGCAGAGAGGCAGGCAGAGAGAGAGGAGGAAGCAGGTTCCCTGCTGAGCAGAGAGCCCAATGCGGGGCTCGATCCCAGGACCCTGAGATCATGACCTGAGCTGAAGGCAGAGGCTTAACCCACTGAGCCACCCAGGCACCCCTGAACAAAGACCTTTAAAGGGACCTAGAAAAAATTTAAAACTGAGCATTAAAATAAACTCCAGGAAGCCCATACCTCATCTAAGTCATGTGGGTAAAACAAACTTTGTCAAAAGAAGCCTTTTGTAGTTGTTTGATATTTTTTATTTTTTGTTTTGATTTGAAAGCGAATTTATTTTTTCTACATGTTCTAATAAATATTATCAAGTTACTGAGGACTTTCTTAAAATGAGATCTGCTTTTTCCTTGTCAACCTCCCTTTTGAACCAATATCCTACCTTGTACTTTGTACCTAGCATTTACTATTTTCATGTAATTGCATTTTAGTGCACTATGAACTACAGGCTAACACTTCGCCTGGTGTTGAGGATGCTTATCCAGCCATCAAGAGAGGCATCCTCTACAGGAAGAGAAACATTATTCCAAAAAATAAGTCCACTAGAAGGTTACACCATACACATAAAAAGAGAACAATGGAGAAACAGGTGGTGACCTATGGAGGAGGCAGGTACAGGTCAGAGATGAAGTAAACTGTGAATGGCACCTTGCAGTTGTATTGTCTAAGAAAACAGACATTGGGTCAAACATATTTTGGGCTATGAAAGCACTATGAATGAAGGCATAAAGATCATGAGTTAGCCTTGACATTGGGGCTATAGAATGACAAGTTGTTTCATTTAAACTCATGTGTTTCATGTATTTTGATGGGAAGAGCGACAGTGCAAGGAGAAGAGTGGTTGAAATAAAGCTAGAGAATCCTGCATGAACTTGACTGAGTAATGGCAGAGTTCTTAATGAGGATTTTGGACTTCCTTCAATAAATATTTGAGAATTTCTGAAGAGTTTGAGCTATCTGAATAACTGTTTTCTCTCTCCTTTGAAAAATGGGCACTCTAAAAAATAGTATCTACCTCACAAAAACGATGAAATGAGAAAAATAATATAAATGCTGAGTGAAATAAGTCAAGCAGAGAGAGTCAATTATCATATGGTTTCACTTACTTGTGGAGCATAAGGAATAACACAGAGAACATTGGGAGATGGAGAGGACAAGTGATTTGGGGGAAATCAAAGGGGGAGACAAACCATGGGAGACTGTAGACTTTGAGAGACAAACAGGGTTTTGGAAGGTTAGGGAGTGGGGTGAGCCTGGTGGTGGGTATTGTGGAGGGCATGTATTGCATGGAGCAATGGTCATGGTGCATAAACAACGAATTTTGGAACACTAAAAATAAATAAATAAATAAATAAAATTTGAAAAAAAAATTTTAAAAAGTCTTAGTTTTTTGTGACTCTCAGTTGCTCTTATTACATATTTGGTGTGGAAAATTTATTTTGGTCTTTTAAACGAACATGTAATGAAATAGAAAACATCTTTGCAATGAGATAAAATAAATTCCCTAATATTAACATGTATAATTATCTTTCCTGTGAGTATCTTTTCAATGTTAGCATTTCTTAACTGCTCAAAAAGTGGGATCAGCTCAAATGGTCATTCATTCACTTTAAGTAATATTACTTTACAATGCACATGATAATAAATCCTGAATTATTACAATTAAATTTTCAGTGCTTTCTTGGCTTTTGAAAATCATGCAATCGTACTATATTTTTGCAAGTTAAAGTCGAATTCCTATGAAAACTCTAAATTTAATCATGGAATAATTCAAAAAGTTTTCTAGAATTTCAAATATTAATCCTTGTACAAGCGATGGTGTAATGATTAGTTTGTAAGAATATGGACATATGGTGTTCAATAAATATTTATTTAGTTGAAGAGTATTTTTATGGTATTTTAAGAGTGGTTTGAAATTTGTATTGACTTATGCAGAGCTAGAGGTCTGAATCTTATAATACTGAAAAGATTAAATTTTATCCAGCTGACAACTGATAAAACTACACAATTGTTGTAAATCTACTGCTACCTCTCAATAGAATGTGCAGCAAATGATTTTGAGTGAGATCTGCAAAAATGAGAATATCAGCATGGGCTAGAACGGCCATCTTCTCAGGCAGTTTATTGAATCCATTTGGTCTTGACAATATGAGACACTCAAGCTGGCAGCTGACCATATTTTCAGCTCTGGCCAGGTTCACAGCCCAATCAGGTACTATTTAAAATCCTATTGTTCTGGATCTATGAGGGATAAGAGTGCTGTAGCTTTGAATATTTGTGTAACAAGCAACATGAGGAATTGACTCTTATAAAACTTATTTTATGACTTTATCAGAAAAGGCTTTCCATACTTCATTGGTCTTCTGTCACTCATTAGAAAAATTGCTTCCCAAGGTCAGTGTGACATGCCTCAGTATTAGAGTGCTTTGCTCACACAGCAGATGCCCTATGGTGCATGGGATGGTAAACAGTGAAAAATTAGCTGTTATTCAGGGATGGAAACTTACTGTTATTTGCCAAAGGTTCAGATTAAATAAGTACAGTAGCTACTGTCTAAAAAGATTAAAGAAAATTCCATTTGTGATTTACAAGAGAAGGAAAGAAGAGAGTATGATAGAGTTTTATTTGCATGTTTTATTCTAAGAGATTTATGGATAAAATTTTGTCCTCAGATTTATATAAAATGTTTCCTGACTTCATGTGCATAGTAAAGCAGAAAATTGCTTTTATTTAGTGACGATGTTTTCCTAAAATGATACTTCAATGCAAAATTCACTCATCATAATTTTTTAATTCATATGGATCTTAGTTACTCCAAAATTAATCAGAGTGAATCAAATAATAAATAAGTGATATTTCTCGTTGCAAGTGCACTGACTCTTCCTGCAAATCTTGTCACAATGTAAATGGGAAAAAGAATAACATTTCCTAGATATTCAAAAGATGTAAATTTTCTTTGGGTTTGATAATGAATATTATTGCTGTCTTTGTTAAAAAACAGTAGGTCCAAACTTCACTTTTCTCCTCTGAAAAATAAAGGTAAGAATGGGCCCTCCTTCATCAGGGTCTAGCAAATATATAATCAACATTCAAGTATTCGTGAGTAGTTTTATCCCAAGGAATTGAATGGTCTCTTTTTTTTTTAATTGTTTGTCCCGTATTTTTACATTTTGTCTGTTCCTTAGCCAATAAAAATGTAATAGCTGGATATGCTGCTTAGAGAAATGCAAATTTTTCTGTTATTTTCTGCCTACTGGATTGAACTGTTTGATGTTGATTATGAGTTTTTATTAAGTGAAGTGAAGCATACAATCAAATGATAAACACAAAGAAAAGTTGAAATTTAATCAGGCCTTATACACTGTGCACTAGCCTGATAGCTTAGTATTAGCAAGAATTTTAGAAATTTATTTTTCATATTTATTTACAATACATGTTACATTGATCTATCTCATTTCAACTTACTGCTTTATTCAAAACCTACCAAGCTGTCTCTGGTAAATTCCAGTGAAATTGGTCTTTCTGATTTTAGTTAACATCATAGTAAATGAACTTAAACATTAGCACATAAGATTAATATGGAATAAAATACATACATGCACATACACTACAGTTACAAAAATGAACAAAATTCCCACTCCAATTGTCTTAAATACAGAGATTTAATCTTATGGGTTTTGTTTCGTTTAATAACCGAAATAAAGGTGAGCATAAATAAAATGGTGAAACCGCAAATCCTTTGTTTTCGAGCAAATTCAAATAAATTCCATCATGGTCATAGTAATGAGATTTTGAATATAATGCCTCTAGCAGTATACCAGGTAGTCACTTAGTAATACTTCTTGAGTATCTACCAAATGGGATCACAACCTAGGGTGCCTTAAAAATCAAGGTACACTCATGCACAGAAAATCTGGAAGATAATAGTTATGTCTCAAGAGGTTATTTCTTTAGAGATTATTTGAATTGAAAAAACAAAACAAAACAAAAACTACCAGATCAAATCAGTGAACTTTAATTGGAAGTCTCTGTAAAGGAACATGCCCTTAATTGATGATCAGAACTGGCTAATTTCAGACTATTGTTGCTATAACTGCTTATCTTCCTCCTGAAAATAAACTCCAAAGTTGTATACAAAGTTTCACTTATTTGTGGAACAAAAGGAATAGCATGGAGGACATTAAGAGAAGGAAGGGGAAAACGAAGAAGCAGAAATGAGAGGGGGAGATGAACCAGGAGAGAATGTGGACTCCAAGAAACAAACTAAGGTTTTAGAGGGGAAAGATGTGGGGGATGGGTTAGCCTGGTGATGGGAATTAAGGATGGCACATATTGCATGGAGCACTCAGTATCATACACAAACAATGAATCTTGGAACACTGTATCAAAAACTAATGATGTGGGGCCCCTGGGTGGCTCAGTGGGTTAAAGCCTCTACCTTTGGCTCAGATCATGATCCCAGGGTCTGGGGGATCTAGCACTGTGTCGAGTTCTCTGCTCAGCAGGAAGCCTGTTTCCCCCTTTCTTTCTCTGCCTGCCTCTCTGCCTACTTGTGATCTCTGTCTGTCAAATAAATAAATAAAATCTTTAAAAAAAAACCTAAACTAATGATGTATTTCTTTATGGTGACTAACATTACACAATTAAAAAAATAACTAATGACATACTGTATGGTGACTAACATAACATAATAAAAAATTAAAGTAAAAAAAGAAAAGTTAAAATTTCCTTTGAAACATAAACTAGTTTTTAATATCAATCACCCCCAAAATTACTTAATGCAATTTAAAAGGTAATGTGACTGGAATTAAGTAATAATATTTTTTAATCTATAAATATGTTTTGAATTTTTTTTAATTTATTTGACAGAATGAGAGAGATCACAAGTAGGCAGAGAGGCAGGCAGAGAGAGAGGGGGAAGCAGGATCCCACCTGAGCAGAGAGTCCGATGTGGGGCTCGATCCTAGGACCCTGGGATCATGACCTGAGCCATAGGCAGAGGCTTTAACCCACTGAGCCACCCAAGTGCCCCTGTTTTGAAATTTTTGTTGTCAAGGTATGTCATTTGTGCTAGTTTTCAGTATTGGACATCCATATTGACCATTTTGTTGTTGGATCAATCAAGTCTTAATTGTGTATTATCTCTGAAAAAAAGAAGACCAGAAATTTTACAATTAGAATGAAAACCCCTGGAGCAATTATTTTATATAATATCATGATAGAATGTGCTTTAATTCTCTGAAAATATTGCACATCATTTCACATTCATTTGAAGTCTTAAGATCTGCATTAGATCTCTAACTCTTCATGGATAAGAGCCTGGGTCGGGATGTACCACACTCAGTTTATGACTCGAAGAGGTAACTATCATGTTTTTGTTACAGCCAAGGGAGAAAGCACTGTCCAAACTGGGACATACCAGGACAACCAGTGTAACCAAAATGTGCCTCAGCTCATGAAAATGGTCACTCTAGAACAGGAAATAGCAATTTAATTTAAGCTTTGATTTAAATATATGTATACACACATGTTGTCTTTGTTTTATAAAAAGGGCTTTAAAATGCATATGGTATAGAAATTTTTTGCACTTCTTTTTTTCCTTTACCTAAATAATGTTCCACTATTCTAGATACATAGTCTCATTATGTATAACATATACTTTAATGGATTAGGCACCTGTCAGAAGAGTTCTTCTCTAATGTTGGGACTGTGGTACCTAGCAAGGTCAAGATCCATGACCTTTTCAGATCACAGGGTTGCCACTTAGAACATACAACCCCAAGAAGTTAGAGTGAATTTAATTAAAACCTAGCTGATTGAAATTAATATAATATCTCTCTAACACCCCAATAGACTAGGTCTTCATAATATAATAAAGAAACAAGCTAATTTAGCCTGATTTAACAGTCTATTTTTTTTTATTCAAGATTTTAGTTTCCCTACATTGAGTGGTACAATAAATACCTTGATAATCCTAGTCATCATTTTAGATATGGGGCAGAAAAATAATTCATTAGAGAATATTCAGTATATATTGCTTGTTTTTTGATATTTTACCATGTTCTTCTCTTTATTGAACCAAAATACCACAATAATAAATTGGAAACTTTGGACAATAACTCTCTCCCCTTACTAAGGTGGCTGAGAACATTACTGTAATGGCCTAAAAAATTAATATGCTTCTCAAACTTTCTAATTAATCAGAGACCCAAATCACAAATTATATTAAATTGCCAAGTCATAGAATCCTACATCCTGTGAGAACTTTAGAAGTCATCTATTCAAACCTCCCACCAGGTGAAGCAAATGGAAGCAATGGTTTGTTCTCAGAATGATTAACTAGCTCATTAGTTCTATAATTATCCCACACACCTCATCTTGGTTCTATGCTGTATTAATCCATCCTCTTTAACCATGCCCTTGTCACTGCCTTTAACAATATAGTTCAAATATTCGAGTTTTAAATCTATTTATATATAAATATTTTCAGATAATAAAAATCAACCAAATATTAGGATTTGAATTTACATTATTATTTCAATTCCATGGAGCTGCTTAGTAGTTGACGTCTTGTTCGTACCTGTTCTTAGTAATAGCAGTTGTTAGTAGTCAGTTTCTAAGTCTAGTACTGTAAGATGTTAGAAAAATTGAAATATATATACATTCTAATTAAGATGCACATATATGATTCATTCTGCTCTCAGAGAAAATGTAAAATTGGCTCTGTGCATTATTTTGGGAATGTTTTTGTTTCCCCTTCTCTTAATACTGATTTACCTTAATTTTTTGGATTATAGTAGACTGAATCACATTGAACTAAAGTTAATTTTTCCCTAGGAATTTCATACCAAATTTTATATGAAAGTATGAAATATTATCAGCAATGATATTGTGAGTTAATAACAGAAACATGATTACTGAAATAATTATTTACATCAATTATAATATTCACAATAATGTATGTAATAAATACATCTTATAATTGAGAATAATTTATAATAATCTAAGAAACAATTCATTATTATCCCTGGTCACAGAAGTGTCATTTTTTCAAAATGGAAATAAAACTGTGATTCATAATCATAAAATATTTCTTTGTCATAACTTATATGGAATATGATGTTCACCAAAGAGTTCAATTCAGTTATGTAATTTTTCTTAATAAAAACCTAGAATTTTTATTAAATCACTATTAAATTGTTGTGTGTGTGTGTGTGTGTTTATAAAACTACAAATGAACAATGGAAAGAAATTTATAAACAACCTGTGATTTAAAAGAGATGGCTGTTAGATCAGTTACACAATTTCCCTCGGAGTTTATCAAGTTTGTTTCTAGAAAATTGATCTGAACCAGAAAAATAAGACAAAGACATTGGTGAGCTGCCCATGAACTCATTTATAAGGCCTAGATACTGATTTGATTACTATCAAAACAATGATCAGCAGCATTTGACACAAAAAATAAGAGAAATTTTAGTTAAAAAAATGATCTGCATTTAAATAGCACATGAACTTTACAAAGTAAAACGGTACAGATAAAAAACACTATACAGCAAGCTTTGTTTAGCCCCAACCACATTAATAAAACCCTTTTAACCTTCTCTGACCTACAGCAATAAAAAGAAGCAGGTCACAGACTGTGTCAGAGCACTAAATATTTTATTTCTCTCCCCTTTGAATAACATCTTTCTAGTGCCATAGGTGAAACTTCCCATTATTTCATCACTTTAAGCCTGAGGGGTAAAAAGCCGAGAGAAGGAGAAAAATGCAACGGGGAAAGGAGGTCAGGAGAGGTGAAGAAAGGACACAATATCAAAACGTTATCTTCTTTTCTTACCTGTTCTCTCACTTTCTCTCATTTTCTTCCAGGTATCACATTTGTAGCTGAATGTTAATCCTTTAGCAGAAAAACCAGATCCAAAAGTTGTGTGTGTGTGTATGTTTCAGTAACATAAGTGGGAGGAAAAGAAAAAGAGAGAACTGAGAATGACACAGAGGCAGAGACAGAGGAAAACAGAGAGACAGAGAAAAAAAGGGGATATTAATGGAACAGATGTCAAAGGAGATCAAGAGCAAGACAGGGATGCCACTGCTACACATTTATTCAGCATTGTACTATAAGTCCTAGCCAGAGCAATTAGGTAAGAAAAAGAAATAAAAGGCACCCACATCTAAAATAAGTAAAATTATCTCTATTGGAAGATAATATGATTTTATATATAGAAAACCCTAAAGACTCCATCAAACTATGGTTAGAGTTAATAGATGATTCCAGTAAGGTTGCAGGATATAAAATCCATACAAAAATGTGTTGCCTTTCTATGCACCAACAATAAGCCATCAGAAAGAGAAATTAAAAAAAAAAAAAAAAAGATATACAATTGCATTGAAAACAGTAAAATACTTAGAAAAAATTTGACCAAGGAGATGAAGGACTGTAAACACACACACACACACACACACACACACACACACACAAAACTATACAACTTTGAGGAAAGAAATTAAAGAAGACACGTTAAGTATAAAGATATTCTGTGTTCATGAACTGGAAAATTAATATTGTTAAGATGTCCATGCTACCCAAAGCAATCTACAGATTTAATGTAATTTCTCTCAAAAATCTGCTGACTCTCTTTTACAGAAACACAAAAAAAAATCTTAAAATTTGTATGGAAACACAAAAGGCCCTGATTAGTTAAAACAATCATGAGAAAGAAAAACAAAGCTATGGGCACCTGAGTAGCTCAGTTGATTAAGAATCTGCAGAACCCTGGGATCGAGGCCCACATCAGGCTCCTTGCTCAGAGGAGAGCCTGCTTCTCCTTCTGCCTTCTTGTGCACTCTCTTTTTCTCTGTCAAATAAATAAAATCTTAAAAACAGAAGAAGGAAAACAAATCTAGAGACATCACAATGCCTGATTTCAAAATATATTACAAAGCTATAGTAATCAAAACAGAATTTAATGGCATAAAAATGGAAACAGATCAATAGTACAGAGTAAGGAACTCATAAGTAAACCCATGCACACATGGTCAATTAACTTTGGAAAACTTACCAAAAGGTAAAATGGGAAAAAGATATTGTCTTCTTATACTATACAAAAATGTCAATTCAAATGGGTAAAGACTTCAGTGTAAGACTCAAGACCGGAAAATTTTTAGAACACATAGGAAAAAAAGCTCCTTGACATTGGTCTTGGCAATGATTTTTTAATATGTCACCAAGCAAAAGCAACAAAAGGAAAATTAAATAAGAGGGACAACATCAAAATAAACAGCTTCTGTCTAGCAAAGTAAAACATCAGAAAATGAAAAGGCAACCTATGAAATGGGAGAAAATATTTGCAAACCACATATTCAATAAGAAGCAAGAAACTCAATAACACACAAGAAACTCATACATCTCAGGAAAAAACCAAATATCTCAATTTTAAAAATAAGCAAAGGATTGAAATAGACCTTTTTTTGGAAAAAAACATACAGATGATCAATGGGCATATGAAGAAGTGCTCAACATCATTAATCATGGGAGAAATGCAAACCAAATCCACGAGAAGACACCACCTCATATCCGTTAGGTGCTAAGTTAAAGAAACCGGACAGAGAATGGCAAATACTGCATGGTATCACTTAGATGTAAAGTCTTAAAAAAAAAAAAAAAAAAAGTCAAACTCAGAAACAGAGGGGAAAAGAGTAATTTCCAGGGGTATAGAGGGGAGGAAATGAGGAGAGGTTAATAAAAGGGTACGAACTTTCAGTGATAAGATGAATAAGGTTGGAGGACCCAAAGTATAACTTAGTGACTACAGTTGATAACAATATTGTGTAGTTGAAATTTGGTAGGAGAATAGAAAAATGTTCTTACCAAAACTTTTTAAAAGGTAAATATGTGAGCATTTCTCACATATCAAATAACATCAGCATTTCTCACAAAGCTGGGATAAACAATTCTAAAATTTGTATGAACCAGAAAAGACCCAAATAGCCAAAATAATGTTGAAAAAGAAAACCAAAGTTGGAAGCATCAAAATTCCAGACTTTGAGCTATATTACAAAGCTGTAATGATCCAAGTATTATGGTACTGACACAAAAACAGATACATTGGTCAATGGAACAGAATAGTGGACCCAGAAATAAACTCTCATCTCAATGGGCAACTAATCTTCAACAAAGCAGGAGGGAATACCCAACAGAAAAAAGACAGTCTCTTCAACAAATGGCTTTGGGAAAACTGGACAGCCACATGCAGAAGAATGAAACTGGAGCACTTTCTTACACCAATATGCAAAAATAAATTCAAAACGGATGGAAGAGTTAAATGTTGAGACAGGAATCCACCAAAATCCTAGAGGAGAACACAGGCAACAACCTCCTGTCCTCGCCCACAGCAACCTCTTGTTAAGCGCGTATCCTGAGGCAAGGGAAACCAAAGCAAAAATTAACTATTGGGACTTCATCAGGATGAAAATCTTTTGCACAGAAAAGGAAACAGTCAACAAAACTGAAAGGCAATCTATGAAATGGGAGAAGATAGTTGCAAATAATATATCAGATAGAAGCTAGTATCCAAAATGTATAAAGAACTTACTAGACTCAACACCCTCAAAATAAAAAATCCAGTCAAGAAATGGGAAGAAGATATGAAGAAACATTTCTCTAAAGAAGACATATAAATGGGGGCACCTGGGTGGCTCAGTCATTTAATCATCTGCCTTTGGCTTGGGTCATGATCCCAGAATCCTGGCATTGAGCCTTGCATCAGGCTCCCTGCTTAACGGGGAGTCTGTTTTCTCCTCCTCCCTCTGCCACTCTCCCTGCTTATGCTTGCTTTCTCTCTCTCTATTTCCACCAAATAAATAAATAAAATTGTGTTTTTAAAAAAGACACATAAATGGTTAACAGACGCATGAAGAAATGCTCAACATCACTTATTGTCAGGGAAATACAAATCAAAACCACCACGAGAAATCACCTCACACCTATCAGAATGGCTAATGTTAACACACAAGAAACAACAGATGTTGGCCAGGATGCAGAGAAAGGGGAACCCTCTTACATTGTTGATGGTAATGCAAGCTGGTACAGCCACTCTGGAAAACAGTATGGTGGTTCCTCAAAAAGTTAAAAATAAAACTACCCTACAACCCAGCAATTGTACTATTAGGTATTTATCTAAAGGATACAAACATAGTGGTCTGAAGGGGCACATGCCTCCCAATTTTTATAGAAGCTATATGCACAATAGCCAAAATATAGAAAGAGCCCAGATGTCCATCAACAGATGAATAGAAAAAAAGATGTGGATATACAATGCAATATTACTCAGCCATCAAAAAGAATGAAACCTTGCCATTTGCAATGACATGGATGGAACTAGAGCATATGATATTAAGCAAAATGTCAGTCAGAGAAAGACAAATACCGTATGATTTCATTCATATGTGGAATTCAAGAAACAAAACACGAACATAGGGAAAGGGAAGGAAAAATAAAATAAGATAGAAACAGAGAAGGAACCAAACCATAAGAGACTTAACTATATGAAACAAACAGTGTTGCTGGAGGGAAGATTAGCTGGGGATATGGGGTAACTGGATAATGGGCATTAAGGAGGGCACTTGATGTAATGAGTACTGGGTATTATATGCCACTGATGAATCACTAAATTTATTTATTTTTATTTATTTGTTTATTTGTTTATTTACAGCATAACAGTGTTCATTGTTTTGGCATCACACCCAGTGCTCCATGCAGTACGTGCCCTCCCTATTACCCACCAGTTTGGGGTAGACCAAACTTAATAATACACCACATGTTAACTAACTTGAATTTAATTAAAACAAAAACAAAAATAAAATGTTCTCTTTATATTTTAAAATTACACACCTTCTGTTCCTATAGGATGTAGGATTTTATATACCTTTATGGTATCAAATTTGTTAATCATGTTAAAAACTTTTATATTCTGTGTACCTATGTGTACTTATTTTATCAGTTAGTGAGAGAAAAAAAAGAAATCTCAAAAAAAAAAAAAAAAGGAAGAAGAAGAAGGTAAATGTGTGAAGGGATAGATGTGTTACCTGATTCCGTATGGGGAATCCCTTTACAAAGTATACACATATCATCATCACATAGTGCACTTTGAACATTTTTCACAGTTTTGTCAATTAAACCCTACTGACGCTGGAGAAAAAATCCAGAAAGGAATTCCTGTTTTGTTGCTGTATAGATAACCTTATAATAAGCACCATTCGATTGATCTTTCATATCACTTCTAAGATTAAAAAGGGAGGTTCTATTTGATCCTTGGAGCTGTTTGCAAGATATTTATTTAACCTCATTCATAATATAATTTTATTATAGGTTAAGGGCCAATTATTTTACTGCAGACTTTGCAAAACTGAAACATACATTTGTCACATATTTCCTATTTAATCTTTTAGCATGTTTTTCATCTGTAAAATAAGTTCTTAATATCTTCTCAGATTATTTTTTTTTCTTCTCAGATTATTTTAAAGTAGAAAATGAGGTAGCAGATGAGAAATTATTTTCAAATTTAAAGGCCTTGGGGCAGTTTAGTAATGCATTCATCCTTTAAAAGCAAAAATATGAACTTAGAATACAAAACAGCTATAAGACTATTGGTTGTGTATTGAAACTGAGCCAAACATGTATTTATCTAGAATGTATACAATAAGATTTGTTTTCACTTTTTCTTATAAAGTGCCCCCAAACCTGGTGGTGGGTAATAGGGAGGGCACGTACTGCATGGAGCACTGGGTGTGATGCCAAAACAATGAACACTGTTATGCTGTAAATAAACAAATAAACAAATAAATAAAAATAAATAAATTTTAAAAAGTGTAAAAAAAAAAAAAGATGCCTCCAAACCAAAATAACTATGTAAATTCCTAAGTGACTAATGGGCTAACAAAATTTTACTTGAGTACCTAAAAATTACACTTTCTAACACAAAGAATTTTTAGGAATTCTAACTTGGAAGAATTACACACAGGCATCTCAATATCACAACATGTCAGAAGAAGCATAAGTTGAAATAATATTTGAAAGCCTAATAGCACTTATTTATTTCAATGAATCAATGAATCACATGAAGAAATGTAATAGCCTAAATGTTAAAGTAAAAATCAAAAGAAACCATTTGGAAAATATTTACAGATAATTTTCACTAAGACATTTTTTTAATATTTTATTTATTTATTTATTTATTTAACAGAGAGAGAGAGAGATCACAAGTAGGCAGAGAGGCAGGCAGAGAGAGAGGAGGAAGCAGGCTCCCCGCTGAGCAGAGAGCCCGATGTGGGGCTGGATCCCAGGACCCTGAGACCCTGACCTGAGCCGAAAGCAGAGGCTTAACCCACTGAGCCACCCGGGCGCCCTTAAGCTATTGTTTTAAGGATGGATCTAATTTTTCAGTTTTGGAGAAAGAAAATGTCCCATTCCATCCACACACTGATAGATGTCCTGAAGGAAGAATCTCAGCTTTCAAGCTGCCAAGCTCCACTTGGCAACAACTGAAGAGCAAAGAAAATAGTCACACATGGTTAACGAGTCTGGTTTTCATAGTGACCATCACTATTTTCTCTGGCAGGAATTCCCTGCTGCAATTTTTGAGTTGGCAAAAGAAATTTTTACTTCATCTCTATGTTAATAAGAGTTGCATTATCTTGTCTGCAGCTATGGGACATCCTAACTTGGTTGTACCATGGGTTCCTGAAACTCAACATTGTCATAATAATTCTCATTTTTTCTGCACAGACCTGTTCATTCTTCTGTTTTCCTATCCACCCTATTACCAAACACAGTTATTATGAAATTATTCTAAGCTGTTTCCATCCTCCACAGAACATTATCAAATTGAACCGATTCCACCCCTGAATTTTCTCTTGCATTTCTTCTCTCATCTTCCATGTGCTATGTTTTAAGGTTTATTTCCTGCCAACACTGCCAGTAACTTTAATTTGTCTTCTTATCCATTCTTCTACTCCAGTCTACTCTTCATATGTGCCAGAACCCACTAAAGCACAGTTGATTTGAGCATCTCCTTGTTGAGAAATCATTTGGAAGCTCTATATACACTTAAAGAAAATCAAAGTCTTTAATAGAGTTTAAGCAGATTGTTCTTGACCCAACTCCTATATATCTGTTCAGGCCAGTGCCTTTCCCCTCCACTCCATGCTTCATGGTTAAAACCCTGGTCATGTCAGCTGGTCCACATTTCTCAGATGCCAGCATTCATGCAATACCCTTTTCCTCTCTGAAGGTTTTCCACAGCTTTCTCCCTTCCTACTTGGTATAAAATTAACCACCCCGTTTATCTATGTTAACTTAACCTTGTGTACATACTCCTATGGCAACACTTTTCCCACTCTAATAATATAATTATTATGAGCCTTGGCTTTGGATTCGGGGATCCCAGGTTTGAGTATTGTTCTGCCATGGACTTGCTTGGAGACGTGGAGCAAGTTAGTATCCTAAGCCTCAGTTTCCTAATCAGATGGACAGCATTATATATATATTTCATGGGATTTGGGTGATAGATAAAAATGAGATCACTCATGAAAAACAGGAAGAATAGTTTCTGGAGCATAGTAAACACTCCAAAGATGAAAATTATTAATATTTTGCGTCATAGTTTACCGTAATAATAGTTAATGCACTGATTTCCTTTGTTGGATGTTTAGCTATTTAAAAGGAAAAATAATTGCATTTTTATCATTGTATCTCCAGTCCTTGATTACACAGTGCTTGGTATATATAAGGCAGCTTATAAATATTTACCAAATTAAAAAAGAACATGGAATAAAAATATCAAAGGAGAAATAAAATTTTACACTCTGAATTTATCTTTATTAGTAGCTTGATCTATTGAACTGACTGTTTTATGGTATCACCAAGAAGCAAATTATATCTTGATTCCAAAACACAAGATAAGAGACTATAACAATGAAATACATTCTTTCTTTCTTCTACCTCTTCCAAATCAGAGCAACTTTTTTTTTTTTTTTTTAAGAGATAGAAGGAGGAGTCGGGGAGGGGTAAAGGGAGGGAGAGATAGAGAATCACAAGCAGACTCCCTGCTGAGCACGGAGCCTGATGCCAGGCTTGATGTCATGACCCTGAGATCATGACCTGAGCCAAAATCAAGAGTCAGTTGCTTAACCAACTATGCTGCCCAGGTGCCCCAAAGACTGAGCAACTTTTAGTGCATGAATTTAGCCCACTGAGACATGGGAAGGTGAGGCATTTTCTTTCTTTCTTTTTTTTTTAACATTTTTTTTAAGATTTTATTTATTTATTTGACAGAGAGAGAAATCACAAGTAGGCAGAGAAGCAGGCAGAGAGAGAGGAGGAAGCAGGCTCCTTGCTGAGCAGAAAGCCCAATGCGGGGCTCAATCCCAGGACCCTGAAATCATGACCTGAGCCGAAGGCAGAGGCTCTAACCCACTGAGCCACCCAGGTGCCCCAGGCATTTTCTTTATAAGATAAAAGAAATGGCTACATTGAAAATGTATAGAAATAAACAGCATGACACTTTGTAAAATAATATTCTTTAGAAGCATGGCATATTATCAATTTTCAAAGCCCAATTGCAACATAAATTTTGCTTTATTAATGTCCTACATATCATGTCTTTCTTTTCATTTACTTACATTACTCATGCTACATTTAATAATTTCTCTTTGCTCTGAAACTTACAATCTATCACTTCTAGAAGATTTATAATTATTTTTATAAGACTAGAAAAGAGTTTAAAAAGTTATGTGAAGATATGATAGTGTTTGAGAAGATATATTTAGTGTAAAGCATCCAGTTGTGATAAAATGCATTCATCACTTAACTGCACAGATAGTGGTGGATCAGTTTTTCATGAACCTGGCAAAGATCAGAGAACTTGGGGAATGACAAGCATGTGTGCATGTGTGTGTATAAGGGGTGATTCATAAATTGCATGTTTGTTTTGGAAAGAAAATCCTACATCAACCTGGTGAAACAATCACTGATATTTTTGTATTCAGGTGGATTATTAAAGGATAACACATGGCTAAAGTTAAATTAAAAAGTACCAAAATGTACTAAATTTCAAATAAAAATTTTGAGCAGTTAGCAGCACCAGGCTAATCACATCTATCCCTATGGTTTATACATGAGAAAAGTAAAACCCAGACATGCTAAGTTGTTTTTTTTTTTTAAGATTTTTATTTATTTATTAATTTCATAGACAGAGATCACAAGAGACAGAGAGGAAGGCAAAGAGAGAGGAGGAAGAAGACCCCCCACTGAGCAGAGAGCCTGACGCAGGGCTTGATCCCAGGATCCTGAGACCATGAACTGAGCTGAAGGCAGAGGCTTTAACCCACTGAGCCACCCAGGCACCCTTAGACATGCTAAGTTTTTATGTTTAAATCAGATTGATTTAAGAAATGAGTCATGTGTATATTAACATGTGTACTGCTTTTATCATTATGCCTTCCCTTAAGGTCATACCTTAAGTTCACCCTTTTCACTTTGTGAAAGAAAGGTTCATCCACTTTTTTCCAAGAGGCCAGAGTTTTAACATCTTTTTGGGTGCTGCTGAGTTAAACAAATGTATTCATTGATATATTCCTATACATGATGTTGATTGAATTAATTAGGATGATGTAAAGTTAAATAATTTATTTATCAAAACTAGTAGAAGAAAGTAATGATCATTATAGTGGTACCTATACACTCACACTGGAAGTCTATAGAGTGGTTTACCAAAGGACTTAAAGTGTGACCAGCATTCTGGAACTCTCTGGGGAGAAGAATCCTACCCAGATGAGAACTCACAACTTTTCCTGGCTTCAGTTCCCAATAACATCTCACTGTAATTCCAGTTATAGCTTCTTGGCCAACTGCAGAGGAAGCTTCCTATGCATTTCAACAAGACTTTGCAATTTGTTACTTTATCTGCTCACAAATATCCAAGATATATAGGTGAACCTTTAAATTAGTTTTATTTTGTGCCCAATTATCACTTAAGTTGGAATTTCTTATATATCTCCAATCTTTCTTCTTTTTAAAAAGACTTTACTCATTTATTTGAGAGAGAGAGAAAAAAAAACACAGAAGAAGAGTGAAGGGGAGAAGCAGACTCCCCACTGAGTGGAGAGCCCAACATGGGGTTTGATCCCAGGACCCTGAGATCATGACCTGGCAAAAGCAGACACTCAACAGACTGAGCCACTCAGACACCCCTCCAATCTTTCTTCCTGTGAAACAACCCTTCTGTCAGGTCCTTAAGTTTATATTCCTTCCTGCTGAATGTGACGCCAGAAATGATAATTCAAAACTAGAAATTACCAAATGAAAAAGTGAATGAATGAATTTTAAGCTTTTGATATCTCTGAGATATGATTTAAAGTAAGATTACAACAGCAGAAACGTGCCAACGTTATTCTGGTAAGAAAGCCCATTTTAATACCCAGAAAACATATAAATTCATTCTGGTTTCAATGACAACTAAATAGTATGAGCACCATACACTTTTAGAAAACACTTTTAATCACTTTTCTTCTTTAAAGTAGATTCAAACCCAGCATAATAAAAAATTATTGCACAACTTTCATTATCCTATAAAAGTCTAGAAAATAATTATAAAGTCAAGTATATAATAGTTATAATGCCTTACATTTATATGGTGCTTTATAATTTTAAAGTTCTTTTTAAAAGTTATCTTATTTGATCTGCAGAACTGCCTTTTGTGCTATAGAAATATAAGTATATGATCTTTCATCTTCTATTCAAAAATACAAAAAGCTCTAAGGAGCAAAGGTTTCTGTTGTTTTCTTTTTTTTTTAATTTGCTGCCAAAACTCATTTAATGTTGAAACTAATCTGAGCTTTTATGAGGATGTTATAGATCTTACTTTCCCCACTCAGTATAAATATTCATGAATCACTGCAAATACATGAGTGTTTTCCTTTGTAGGATTCTGCCCAAAACCCCATTTAGTATTAAATAATATAAGATAGGTACAGGACACAATTGTTCTTAATTTTAATTTAAGCATGACTGGATCCATAGGTTTCAGATAATATCTTGTGGGTCATTGTTAATTTGGGTAATTTAATGATTTAACTAGTTCCTAGTGATTAAAGAAGGGTACCCAAAGTCACATAGCCAGGTGATTCTCCTGTCAAGTCCAATTCCTTGATCATCAACTATATGATTATTGATCATCAAATATGTTTCAAAAACATATTTGGTAGATAAAGAAGGAGATTTCTAGTCAGTGCAATAGATACTTGGTAGAGACTTTAGATCACAGTAGCTCCTTTTCAAATATACTACTTGTCTATAATGAGTTGAATAGGTCAAGCTATTCACAAGTCCTCTGAGAAGGGAAGAAATATAGGTATGTCTCTCAATCATACCTTACTGAAGTGACAGTCCTTCAGAATTTTAAGTGGATTTTATCCAGAGTGAAAGTCAATTTTTTAATGAACACCGGACAACACCTGCCAATAAATATCCAGCTAATAGTGGACATGCCAGATGTTTTCAAAATAAGCACATCAGAGGAAAAGGAATGCTTATTTACAGATATACTCTCCCATCTCTTCTACCCACCCTTCACAAAAGTATAAGTCTTTTTAGAGATATAAAAGTTTACAAACCGGGGCGCCTGGGTGGCTCAGTGGATTAAGCTGCTGCCTTCGGCTCAGGTCATGATCTCAGGGTCCTGGGATCGAGCCCCGCATCGGGCTCTCTGCTCCGCAGGGAGTTTGCTTCCTCCTCTCTCTGCCTTCCTCTCTGCCTACTTGTGATCTCTCTCTCTCTGTCAAATAAATAAATAAAATCTTAAAAAAAAAAGTTTACAAACCAAAATAAAGAACTTTTTAAGGGGTTATTAAGAAGTAATTCACCACTTTCTAATGTGTCTCTTATTCACCAATGAGCACACCACTAGTAATACAAGATAGTGCTGTGGATAGGGTATAAATCTTATCATTAATATATGCCAGTATTTCCCAGTTTCCACTCCTAATATTCACTATAAGATGGACTTTCTCTTTCTTGAGAAACAGAACAGTATTAGGGGCCTGTAGCTTTTTTGAAGGGATAAATAAATTCTTCTCTGCCTAAAAATATTACTTAGAATCATATAGCACTTTAGAATCAAAAGACATCTCAGAAGTCACTTAGGTTAAAGGATCATCTTCTGCACTTCTAGAAAGGGAAATCTTTCTACTTGAGTCACATTTTTGCCATTTCTATTTATGAGAAATTCAAAGTCTTCCTGCAGCTTTCATACACTTTAGAATATTGTCACTGAGAAAAAGAGAATAATTCCAATCTCTTTCACATAAGAGCCCTTCAGATGGTTGAAGTCTGCTACTAAGCTCTCCATTTCCCATAAATTCTACATCCCTATGTATGATATTCGGAATAGATATTTTACTTGGTTTTGTTAATTATAGTTTTTTATACCCATGAAAATAACAAGGCTATATTGAAAAGGAATGAGAAGTAGCAAGGTTGGATAAAAGACAAATGGCAATTATTACGATAGTAGTTTACACTTACATAGTTCTATGACTATGAGCCAGGAACTTTTTAAGTATTATTCTAAGTGTGTCCTGTGTGATACTATTTAATCTTCACAGTAATCCTAAAAGCTAATTACTATTATTATTCCCATTTTATAAATTAGTAAGCTGAAGCTCAGACAGGTTAACTGACTCCCTCATGTTTACACAGTAAGTGACCAAGCTGGAATTGTAACCAGGGCAGTCAAACTCCATAGCATGTATGCTCATCCTCTCTATCATACTTTGGAACTCCCAGAGGATGAATGGAGTCAAGCAGGACTCCAAAGTGTTAAGTAAATTATCAGTCAGTAACCCATATACATGAGGACAAGGTAAAGGAACAGACTAGAAAATAAAAGTTAGCACATACTGTCAGATAACACAATTAAGCTAATATGGTAGTATGTTTAACTTGTAGTTTCAACTGAATTTTAATCTCTTAAAATCTCCAATTTGTGATTTGTTTAGAATAGTTTCTTTTCCTGTAGTAGGTGGATCACATGGCCTTAATATTCTATTATTAGTGAGAAAAGAAAACTAAAAATATATTAAGTGGCATCCTCAGTTGCATCTTTAGTGACATCTTAACATTACATGGTATATATACCATGGGAGAAAAGCAATTTTAATCTCTATTGTTGGTTCATTTTACATAAGGCCCAAACATTCATCATTATGTTTCATTATTATGTCATGACTAGATACCAGGTACTACTGAGCATCAAAAATACCATAACAAAAGACAGCACCTCTGTCTTAAAATCATTCAAAGGCTGGTGGAAAGAACAGAATAAATCATATATTACAATTCACTTTTATAACTGCGAGGGCACATGTAATCATGAATACTGTGAGAACAGAGCTGGTTTAGGTAACACTGATGAAAAGAAGGAATCATTGCACTGAGTCTTAAAGAATCTTAAAAATGGAGCAAATAAGCCTCTAAACAGAAGTAAGACATGTCACTAAGCCTAGAGGTAAGAGAAAGCATCAAGCACTGGGAAAATTGCAAGCAATTTGTTTTAGCCAGGGGTGACAATGTGCATAGACTGATTGATAGTAGATGAGTCTGTCAAAATGTGAAACAATCAGATAACCCATGATCTGGATTGGATGACTAAACATTTTGGCTTTTATTCTGCAGAATATGATGAGGTAGTCCAAGATTTTACTTTCTCAAATTTCTTATTTAACATGATTTTTAAAAAATAAAAAAAAATCTTAAAATTTTTAAAAATATACAGTTTTTATTCTTTTTTTTAAAGATTTTATTTATTTATTTGACAGAGAGATCACAAGCAGGCAGAGAGGCAGGCAGAGAGAGAGGAGGAAGCAGGCTCCCCACTGAGCAGAGAGCCCGATGCGGGGCTCGATCGCAAAGGCAGAGGCTTTAACCCACTGAGCCACCCAGGTGCCCCAACAGTTTTTATTCTTAAGGACTTTCCTTTTTTAATTTGGAAAGAATTCCTTCCTGTATATTCTCTCACAGCTTCTCATAATGTTAGCATCTTTCTATGCATACAATTATCAAAACCAGGAAATTAACATTGATATATCACTATTAACTAATCTACAGAATGTAACTCAAGTTTCATCAGTTTTATACCGTCATTTTCAGGGTCCAGGATCCAATCCAGGATCCCACAATGCATTAGAAAGTCATGTCTCTTTTGTCTCCTTTAGTTCCTTAGTCTTTGTCATTTACGACCTCCACAGTTTTGGAGTTCTAGTCAATTATTTTGCAGAATATCTTTCAATTTGGGATGTTTTGATAACTTTTCATAGTTAAACTGATGTTGTGCCCTTCTCAGTAGATATATTAGGGGATACAGGATGGGAATATGTCTTATTACTAGTGATGCTAACTTAACTCACATTAAAGACAGTGTACACCAGTTTTCCTTTCTATAAAGTTGGTATTTTACTCTTTGTATTTACAAGTATTTGATGGGGTGATACTTTGGGTCTATATAAATATCCTGTCCCTTATCATATATTAGCTCACCACTTTTAGCATCCAGTGAATGATTTTTGTCTACAAAAATTATTTTCATGATATTTATTTAAGACTCCCTGTTGCTATGATTTCTTCTACATTTTTTAAATTAAATTCTACCCCCAACATGGGACTCAAACTCATGACCCCAATATCAAGAGTCACATGATCTACAGACTGAGCCAGCAAGGCACTCCTATTTCTTCTACACTTATTAATTGGAATACTACTATAAGAAAGGACTGCACGATATCCTTTATTTCATTAATTTATTTATATCAATAGAGTTTTAGACATTCAGATTATTCTGTGGGTTGTATTCCATTGCTACCATTATTGTATTTTCCAAATTAATCCAAACCTGACCATTAAGAGCGTGTTCAAGTTCACTCCTATATCTCTTTGACATGGACCATTCTCCAGCCCTTTTTTGAACACTTCTTTACTTTCTGATATCATGAGATATTCTTAGCACATCTTGTATATCCTCTGGCCAAACCCTAGAATCAGCCATTCACCACGGACTTATGGAATATTTTATTAGGAATGGTGTTTAAAAATCAAGATCTGGAGAGTTTTTACATTATATTCAGCATCTCTGACAGAATTATGGAATATTGGTTAATCACGTAGTATAAATAAAAATAAGGTAAATTTTAAAACTCTGCTCTATGTGTAAGTAAAGGTATTTAAGAAATATAATGAGCAGAATTTGATTAAATGTATCAAAACAAATACAAATAATGTTATTTTAAAAAAAAAACTTTTTTTTTTAGCATGGGAGTTTTATTCACTTACCTGTCATTATATACTGAGAGTATGGCACACCCACTTGTTTCACTGAAAGTTTTTCAATCCAAGGTAATATGGAAAGTAAACTATATCTAAATCATTTTGTTCTCATTTGTCTTCATAGCCAGAAAATGAAAACAAAACCAAACAAAACCACAATACTTTAAAAAGTATGTTTTTATTCATTTTCTAACAACATGGCAGGAAAACCCTTTCTCACAAGACAATTAGTTATGTTAGAAAAATACATAAGAAAGCTGATTTTTGAATGCAAAGTTAAGCCCCTTTAATGCAATCAAAATCCTTGGGGCCAAAAATTAAAAGAAAAATGTAAATCAGAGCTGGCAATTTGTTGGCTGACAATGATAATAAATGTGTACTTGTGGTAGTGTTTGGTATTATTTGTAGGAGTTATGATGAGTAGAAGGAAATGATAGATAAATCGTTCCCTAGATCTTCTCTGAGATTGGTATTCAAGATGTACATTTATTATGGTAATAAGAAATGGAATAACCAATATTCTAAGATTACAGGCAACTAAGTAATGTATTTTTGTATTAGTTCTCTTTCCCTGCTTGTTGAACTCATTTTACCCTTAACTTTGGTTTTCTGGATTATACTCCTCAATAAGTACTTAGACATACCATTGTTTTAGGCTCTATTTTGAGGAAATCCAGGCAAAGATAAGGAACCAATATCCACTACTAGAAATGGAAAAGACATAACCACAGATAAAGGTGAAATTTTAAAAAAAGAAAATATGTTTTGATAAATTTGAAAAATTATAAATTATATACCCAATTTTTGTTATAATAAAACCTGCTAAAACTGATTAATAAAAAAGTAGAATGCCTTAATTTACACTACCATCCATCCATCTCTACATACAAATTAAAGAAACATAATTAGAATTTAAAAAACCGCACATGCATGCACACATAGGAGAACTGATAAGTGCAAATAATTTTAGAGGTGACATTTGCAAAACACTCAAAACCAGATCACATTGCAATATTATGCAGCTTATTTAGAGACTAGATAAAGAGGGAATTCTGTATCACATTTCCAAATAAGATGGACTAAAGTAGGTCATATTTGCCCTCTTGTATTGAGCAGCCAAAAATAAATCAATAAAACACAAAATATGTGAAACAATGACACTGCACATCCACCAGTAATGCAGAGTGATTCCTGAGAGACAGAAAACAAACACTGTGAGTTATATGATTCTCCCACCTTACTGACTTGAGAGTATTTCCAGGCCCTGCTGCAGGCAGAGGGAACACAGGAGTATACCTGAGTTGAGCTGAGAGTTCAGGGTGACCAAAATGACTAGAGCTGGGAGGATTAAGTACCAGTGAGCACAGCACTGTTCATTGAGCATATTCAAAATATTTCCTCTTTAATTATTCAAATGAGTACTGATCAGTACACACACAAGGAATTATAATGAGGACAGTCAGAAAGGATTAAAGGGAATAGTATTGATGCTTACATGTGATAGAGAATAGTGCCTGATCCCATTAGCTAGACTGGAAAAACCTCATGACTCATTGGGCATCAGCTAGACTACTCAGAAGACTCTTGCTTCTGAAGTAGAAAATAGTTACACATGGACTCTTGGCCTGATCCCATGCAACAAATCTTAAAATCAACACCTTAAGGGATAAAACTGTTCTAAATACCTACATGCATGCCACAACAAAGTTGTAAAACCTTTACAGAAATACAAGAATATCCAGGACCAGCAAGTTAAAATTAACAATGTCTGAAATTCAATAAAAAAATTTCAGGCATGTATAAGGACAGGAAAATATGTCCCATAATAAGGAGTAAATCAATCAACCAAAACCAACTCATAACTGTCACAGCTACTAAGATTAGAATACCAGCACATAAAATTAGTCATTATAACTATATCCTGTATGCTCAAAAATTAAATGAGACTTGGGAAAATATAAAAAGATCCAATTTGGAAATTACAACCATAATATCTGAGTTGAAAATATACTATATGAGATTAGTGAAATAGTAGACATTAGACTACCTAGAAAAAAATTGGTAAATTTGAAAATAATAATATAAACTATCTGAAATGCAATATGGAAATAAAATAAAATTTTAAAAATAAACAGAGCTTTAGTGAACTGTGGGACAAATTTATGTGGCCTAATAGACATATAATCAGAATCCCTGAAGGAGAGCAGAGAGATGGGAATATAGAAAAAATATTTGAAGAAATAATGATTGAAAATTTTCCAAATGTGATGAAAACTGTAAAAACAAGAGTTCAATGAATATCAATCACAAAAAATGAGGAAAATTATACCATGAGACATTATAATACAATTTCTCAAAATCAGTGGTAAAGAAAAAAAATCTTGAAATCATACACAGAAAAAAAGACACATCATATACAGAAGAACAAACATAAAAATATCACATTTATTATTTGAAACTAAACAGCAAGCAAGACAGCAGAAAACATGATTAAATATAAAAAGAAAAAACTGTCAACTTAGAATTCTATACCCAATGAAAAACAAAACCCCTTCATGTGTTTTTTGGAAACATATGTCTCAAAAAAATTGAAAACCAGAAAGTTGACACTATAAGAAACATGAAAAGAATCACTTCAGGCCAAATAAAAATGATTCCATGTGAAAAACAATATATAGAAAGGAGTGAAGTATATTGGAAATGGTAACAACTTGAGAAATACATGATTCTTGTCTATTACTTTATTTTTTTAAACTAATTACCTGTTTAGGGAAACCTGGGTGGCTCAGTCAGTTAAGAGTCTGCCTTTAGCTCATGTCATGATCCTAGGGTTCTGGGACTGAGTCCTGAATAGGGCTTTCCTGTTCAGCGGGAAGTCCACTTTTTTCTCTCCCTCTGCCCTCCCTCCTGCTCGTGGTCTTGCTCTCGTTCTGCTGCTTCTCTCTCTATCAACTAAATAAATAATTTTTAAAAGTAATTACATGTTTACCCAAAATTAATACTAATCTTTGTTGGGCTTATTATGTGTTGATTCAAAACGTATGATAACATAATGACTGGGATGGGAGAAATTCAAGTATACTACTGAGTCTTCAAATTGTACACTAAATCTTATAAGGTCATTTATAATGTCACACTCTCCTGTGATAACTTAAGATGTATACTATAAACACTAATGCAAACACAAAAATAATAAAGCAAAGGATTATAACCAATAAGACAACAAAGGAGATAAAATAGGTTTGGGAAAAGTATTTTCAAAACTCCTACAAGAAATTAATTACCAAACTGTGTGGTGGAGTCTCATGAATACTAAGAAATATATAGGCCTATCACAAAATGAGAGAAGCCTATTAGCAAGAAATTTGCAGAAGCTACCCAAACAGCCAATAAATAAATGAAAAAATGATATTTTCTTTAGTAATCAGCAAAAGTAAAACAAAGGTAAGATAGTATTTCACTATCATCTGTTAACAGTAACAGCAAAAAAGTCATATAATACCAAGAGCTGGTGATGATATGGGGTAATTTGAACTCTCAAACATTTGCTCTGAAGTATAAATGAGTAAAATTTTGGAGAGTACTTTTTCACTAGCTAGCTTCATTAAAAATGTACGTACAGCACATGATCAACCAACACTGTACTCTCACGTGTGCATGAAAAGATGTTATATAAGTGCACATTGCAACATTATTTATAAAAGAAATTTTAAGCTACAACAACTTAAATTTACTATAAGAAGTTGTAGAAAAATCATCTTATCTGTACATTATGGCATATTTATATAATGCAATATTATGTAACAGTCAAAATATCCCACACACTACTAACCATGACATACCATGTTGAGAGATTATTTAAAAGCTTTGACATGTCATTATAATCTGATTTCTAACTGTGGGCAAGATTTGTCAAGATTTTTCTTTTTAATGTACTGCAGTCCTTTAGGGCTAAGCATCTATTAGTGTAAATTGTTACAAGTCATCTTTTCTTCTTCATACATCTAGATAACAAATGCCTAAAACAATGTTATTCCATCCACAGAGTGACAGATTAGGACAAGTAATTCAGATTATTATATTTATGGAGCAAATGAAAAAATTAAGTATAATCAAATTTTATGTCAGAGACTTTTCAGTGCAAATAGGAGATATTAAATTTCTCATGTACATGTGTCCTAAAATAACTCTAAGTCATGGCATTTAAATACAATAGTGAGTTTTAAAATAACACAGTTGAGGTGATATATAATTTAGAATCCCTAATTTCAACTATATGAGAATATAGGCATGATGCACTTCCAAAATATTATGCTGAATATAGTCCCTGTTTTTATTCATATCACCAGCCAATAATGACAGAAATTTTCTCTATTACTATAAACATGATGATTATACCAATCTAATTTATTTTGTCATGAGATCTCTCCTTTGCTCTCTTAGGTGTTAATATATACTGCTTGAATTATTACAAGTGGGTTTTCTATTATTATTGTGCAAAAACTAATGAAAACATTAAAAAAAACAAACCCAGATGACTTAATAGCATCTACTGCCAACTTATAATTACTCATGAAATTTATTGTCAAAGGGGGAGCAATATTTTAAAGCTATAAAAGCCAGAAAAATTATAAAAATTCTAAAATATAAATCTTTGGTTTTCATAGGAGACTACAACTACTCATTATCCATGCCCAATGACAATTAAAGATTTTAATTAAATATTTTTATCATCAGAAATCTTAGCAAAGAAATGTAAGATGCATAGATTCTACCTGTTGTTAAAGTAAAAATAAAATCATAATGGCCTATTTATATGAAGACAATTTTGACAGATGCACACAGTCACAAAAGTGCCACCCACATCTATTTGCCACCACCAAATTTGTTGAATCAGTGTCTGTCCCTGTGATCTGACAGACTTATTTAACTTGAGCAGAGGTGAAACCCAAGCATGATATATGTGGAATTTAGAGATAAATTTAATTTAAGCATCCTTATAAAGAACTTGACTAAATAAATAAACTTACTTATGAAAATGTGAAGTTGAATATGTTATTTATTAAAAACATAAAAGAGGTTGGCAGTCATGGGTCACTTAAATCTCATTTTTTTTTAAAGATTTTATTTATTTATTTGACAGACAGAGATCACAAGTAGGCAGAGAGGCAGGCAGAGAGAGAGGAGGAAGCAGGCTCCCTGTTGAGCAGGGAGCCGGAGGCAGGGCTCGATTCCAGAACCCTGAGATCATGACCTGAGCCAAAGGCAGAGGCTTAACCCACTGAGCCACCCAGGCGCCCCTTAAATCTCATTTTTATGAGAGAAAAGTTGAGTTTCCTCATATAATTGCTATATTCAAGTTCTAAAGTTTACTTTAATTACAATGTATTCTTCTGAATGTTATTTCGTATTGCAAAGACAACCACATTCTCTGACTTTGAATTCTATGCTAAATTAGGCAGCACTTGTGGAATCTGGTTGCTATGAAAAATTCTAAAAACCCCTTGTTTTATTGGACAGAATTGCATTCATCAGTGAATGAGTCATTAAGATATGTATATCCACCTCAGCTGTGTTATTGAAAGGGCTGAAAACTAAAGCAAAAACCAAACCCCTCCAATATTTCAAAAGTGGACATGTGTCTTTTTGTAACCAAAATCTGCATAAGTCAAAGTGAATTTTTATTAGCAATCTTAAAAACAATTATTCCTTTCCATGATTTTTTAAATTTTCATTAAATTAATATAAAAGACTATGTAGGGAATACATTAATATTTTAAAAGTTCTTTATTGATTTTTATCATGCTATTTTCTTTTGCTTTAGAGAGTATGAATCCTACTTCGATTTTGAAATCTCTTGTAGCTTCTAATAGTTCTCCTACTTGAGGCTAAATTGAAGAACTAGTTCATATTGTCAAAATAACTATCTGTCAATATGCAATATTTAAAAAGCTTATAAAAATAAAAGTTTAAACCCATCAAAAATATGTTTTGATTTATATAATGATATTCAAGGTATGGAAATTTAGATATTTTTCCATCTAAGCAACTGGTATATTACAGATACTTGAACACACTACAGTTAATCCTCCTTAAAAAGAACATAAGAAAAAAAAAAAAAAGACCTAAAACTTATTTCAAAACATGGTGAAGCATAGGGTAGAAGACGGGTGGTGACCTGGTGACCTCTACTCTGTTCTCTTGTAGTACCAAATTTCTACTTCTCCAGTTACTATCACTAGGATGAATGTTACTTTAAATTTTCTTATAAAAAATGAATAAAATACCCATAGTACTGTTTCATTTTCTACAGTACCATTTCACCTTTGCAATCATTATTTTCCTGTTTCTATATCTTTCCTCCTATTTTCTGATATTCAAGGGAAGATTTAAGGGATTAGGTTACATTTTAATCTCAGTTATCCTTCTGAAACTTTCTTACAATTTTTACGTGGAACTAGTCTATCAAGAAAATGATACATACATTATTCATGTATTTCATGCCTTTAATGCCTTAACTGGATAGTGGTACTTTAAAGAAAAAATCAATTACAATTTATTGTATCTATATACTTTACCAACTCTATCACAGATTAAAAAGCATTTCTGGGTTTGTCTAGGAATTTAAGCCCATTAATGATACAATGTTTGATTGTCCTTAGAATAAAACTGACAAATTGAGAGTTGCCCTTTTCAGTAGGAGATTTTTTCACCAACCATTAAATAATAGTCTTATCAACTTTCTATTTCAAAACAAAAGACCTGAGCTTTTTAGGAACAAAAGAGTATCTTACCTTCATTCTCTAAATGACCCTAAGAAGCTCACTACCCGGTGATGATGGGTTTCATTCTTCCATTGAAAATCATGGTTTTCTGTCTGTGAATGACTTATTACTAAGAAGTTTCTTAGAATCTGACCGTATTACCCTATAGTTGCTAAACCACTATGCTATGATCTGAAAATAATACCTGAAATTACTTACCCCTGAACAGTAAAACTTACTTTATGCCTTCTTTACAAAAAAGAAAAAAAGGAATAAATGCACAAAGATTTTGTAAAGCCACTAGTCCATAATAACCTGTTTAAAATTTTCTGTGATCTGGCTTAGTTTATGGAATCTGTGATTTAATTCTTCATTGGAGGGAAACAAAACTGAACTTTAGCCACATAACAGGAAGGACTCATGAAAAGTTGAATTGATTTGCCTGAGAGCTCTGGCAGAATCATGAGGAGCTAAGAAATGGAACTTAATTATGCATGAGTAAGGAAGAGCCAAAATTCACAGTAAAATCACACATCAGTGATTTAACTCTGGCTGGAAGTTTCAGAGTCTTGGAAATAAGTTTATGTAGGCATGTTCTTTCCCCAGGACTTTTCTTTCAAGTTTTTATATATCTGAAAACAATTCTTCCACTGTTCAAGTATTATTCCATTTAGGGAAGAATAATCTTAATATAACTACTTATATGGAACCATCTTCTTTATCTTAGCAGTAAAACCTCGTGATAGAAGAACACAGTGTATTGGGAGGTGGGGTAGGTATTTTGAAAGACATACAGAGAGACCGTGTCTCCAGCTCCTGGCCCCAGGATAATCTCTGAGGAAGCTGGAAGAAAGCTTTTTCTATGTTCCAGAAGGGCAGATGTTCACAGAAAGTTCAAAAGGGATGGAGGAAAGGGAGCCTTTGAGGAAAACTAGGATTGTATTTTTGTGTGCAAACTAAATTCTTATCCTTTTCCTCCCTAATAATTCTTTAGTAAAATCTACATTATTCACCAATACTTTGCAAAACCAGCTTTCTAAAATGTGACAAAAATGTTATTTCAGTGTTGCCACAGAGGAAAAAAAGAGGCTGCCTCCAGGACAGCCAACCATAGCTGGATTAAATGTAGCATGAAATAAAGAGATGGTTTAAAAGCAACAAACATAAATCTTGAGTCTCAAATTCTGTTTGCCTGGATTTGCAGGAAAGCTGAGAGCTGGAATGCTCTCTCAACTTGGACAATAAGGTCATTAAGAGCTTCTCTTAACAAGTGGGGCAGACACAAGATTTGTGGCAACCAATACTGCATAAAGCACTCCTGAGAAGGTCACGGATATATTAAAAAAAAAAAAAAATCAGAATGATGGTAATTGAGATGGTCTTCAAGGTCCTCTCAGCTTGACTAAACTTTAGACAGATTTCTGACTATAACCTCCTGATCTCCCTTTTCTTAGAGCATTTACTTTAGAAAATTAATAGTTATAAATTCTCTTTCTGCCTCTTCAAAAAGTATGTAAATCTTCTCTCCATCTCTCGCAAGTTTTACAACCTAGGAAATGTCTTTTGCAAGGACCTGGAAACCATCCCTTTAAAGTGTAAACACTGTGATGCCTGAGTGGCTCAGTAGGTTAAGCACCTGCCTTCAGCTCAGGTCATGATCACAATGTTCCTGGATCAAGCCCCACATTGGGCTCCATGCTCAGCAAGGAGTCTGCTTCTGCCTCTCCCCCTGGCTCATGCTCACTCTCTCTGTCAAACAAATAAATAAAATCTTTTAAAAAGTAAATCAATAAATAAAAATAAAATGTACACGTTAAAGTAACACCCCTATCTCACCCAGTCTCTGTGAGAAGTCAGAAGCCTAACTTGGATGGGAGTCAATTAGCAAATACAGATGATTTCATCATAAAAACATTATAAACTCAGGAAAACTCCGTGCACTCTACTGAATACCATGGATCAACTTCCCCACAATGTAGTCCAAGGCTTTCCTGCTAACTTACCCCAGCATTTAAAACTGCTCCACCCTTTGTTAGAGCAGAAATGATCATCCAGACTTGATTTGTGTCCTCTCCCCTATTGCTGGCAGTAATATTGGAATAACATCAACTTCTGTATACTTGTCTTATCTGGTGCAATTTTTTTCTTTAACAATGGGTAATTCGTTCTGGAAGGATACCAAACACATACTTAAGAGAAATGAGCTTGAGAAAAAATTAGTGAGAAAACAACCAACTATTTATAACCAAGACTTCTTGTTTTTAAATACTTGTTATAATGCAATGCTATATTATATAACATTTTAGAGGTTATCATTTTAAAAATTGTTCAATTCCATTTAGAAATCTAATCCTGCCTGGGGCTCCTTGCAGGGTGGAGCCTGCTTGGAATTCTCTCCTCACAACCCACTAACTCTCTCTCCCTGTCTCAAAAAACAAAAACAAAAAAACCAATAGTGGTTCTGAGCTTTAATTAAGTAATGCAGGTAACATTTTTAGCACAGGGCTTGGACCTAAAAGATGGTGAGAATTTAGGCAAGTCATCTATCTTCCAGGAACCTCTGTTTCTTCATGTTATAAAAGGGGCTAGTAATAATGTCTATTTCCTAAGGTAATTGTGAGGAATGAAGACAGTATCAAGTACTTAGCAGGTCATTAGGCACATACCACAGCTTTCTAAGTCTTTGTTGAGTTTTTCTTACTTAATAGGACTCTAGGATCAAAGTGAAACCAAGTTCCACCACACCCATGTAGACTTAGAGGTTTCTACTCTCAGCTACTTCTTGTATGAAGCAGCGACCCTACTGGATTTGCCTTCTAACCCTATCCACCAAAGTCCATCGATACTTTCAAAAGTCCTTTAATGAGCCTGCGGTTTTAGTAGAGTTTGAGCCACAATTTTCTTCATTCACAACTTACTCATAGGAAATCACAGACAGTGAGGCTCATTGTGATGAAGAAAACATATTCTGGGCCTTGGAAAATCCATAATGCACAATATTATTTGCTCAACAGCTCCTTTTGGGGGACTACAAGGGAAGCCTTCAAGCCTTCCTCCATTGGACTTCCTCAAATATTGAGGGTCCTGGAAAATCCTGCAAACCACCGAAGAGCATATCATCAGAACTTCTCCAAACTGTTTACACTTAAAGGACAGGGATATTTAATCACTTACTTTAGAGTTCTTCCAGTTTCCCTAGGCCTTGCCTGTGCATAGAGATGGAATCTTATTAAAAGGAACAACATCGGGCACCTGGGTGGCTCAGTGGGTTAAAACCTCTGTCTTGGGCTCAGGTCATGATCTCAGGGTCCTGGGATCAAGCCCCACATAGGGCTCTCTGCTCAGCGGGGAGCCGGCTTCCCTCCCCCTCCCCCAGTCCCCCGCCTGCCTCTCTGCCTACTTGTGATCTCTGTCTGTCAAATAAATAAATAAATAAAAATCTTCTAAAAAATTAAAAATAAAAAAACAATAAAAGGAGTAACCTCTCTTTTTCCTGACCATTGCCTTAATATTTCCGATGAAGGGTTACTGCTCCCATGGCAATTTCCCTCTGAGCATTTCTTTGATTCCGTGATTCCTTGTAGATGTTTAACAGTGCATTTATTATTTCTAGCACCATGCTGCTTGGGGGAGGGGTGTAGTGTGGGGGCTCCTTCTGAGCACTACAGAGTCTCCCAGTATGCTACATGATGACAATGTCCCTCAGGTGACTTCTGTGGTTTTAGCCACTTACAGTCCTTTGACAGCAACATGTGGTAAAGTGAGGCGGAGGTAGGGGGGAGTAACACTTGGTTTCTACTTTTTCACTATAGTTTATTAGTAGGCCCTCATGGTTGTGTTTCTTCTGCTCCCACAGTATTGGTCTTGGGCCCATAATTCAAAAATACTGAAAAGGATATACTTGTAATATGTATTCTTTTCAGAAAATCATGTTTAGTATTTATGGCTTCAATCTTGTTGAATGAATTTCCCTCAGAGACTCCTCATTTCTGATGTAGCTGGAACACTAGCAACAACCCAAGATTCTGGTCTCCATTTTGCTAGACATACCCAGGCACATCTGATTTTCACTTGGTCTTCAGAGAGGTACCTGAAAACACCAAAACTAAAATTATGGAATTTTTACTAGCTACACTTAAATGTAAAGCAATGGTCACCTTATTTTCAAAGTTTCTCTCATTACATTACTTCCTGTTTTAATTTACATTTTCTAAACCTCATAGATTTCACCATTTAACTGGTTTCTCTTATTAATCATTTCCTTGCATTCTCTACTCAACTGCAATTCAATTTGGTTGTTTTCATTTCAAGTTTGAGGATACACTTATAATTTTGAATTCAACCCAGACACAAAAATGCCAATATTAAAACTCATTTATGGGGGGCGCCTGGGTGGCTCAATGGGTTAAGCCACTGCCTTCGGCTCAGGTCATGATCTCAGGGTCCTGGGATCAAGTCCCGCATTGGGCTCTCTGCTCAGCAGGGAGCCTGCTTCCCTCCCCCTCCCCCAGTCCCCCTCTCTCTCTCTCTCTGCCTGCCTCTCTATCTACTTGTGATCTCTCTCTGTCAAATAAATAAATAAAATCTTTAAAAAAAAACTCATTTATGGGCTGACTAATAATATTGTGCTGATAAAATAAAGAAGAACTCTCTAAAAAATAAAAAAAAAATTGCTAAACTCTCTTAAGATATTTTTTGGTTTGTTTTTCATGAGGTATTGTATAGGAACTTAATGTTAGCAAGTCACTTTTTTGTATTTAATCATACCGACAATTGACCAGATCATTCTTCATGTAAATATGCATAAGGGACTGCTCTCTCAGATTTTACATGTGTGACAGATATTTAGAAAAAAAATGGAGCATAAAGAACTTATAGTTTTTAAAACATAGCTCTATTATATAAATATGTCTTGAAAATATGCTTTACTGACTTCTCTCTCAGGCATCATTTACCTGGCATCAGCAAGGCAGGTATTCTAATTTGCTTGGTGTATCTAAGCATGTGCCCTAATGCTCAAAAAAATATATACTCTGTAAAAGGTAGAAAGTCACCCTTTATTGTGTCAGAAAAGTAATATTAGCATCTTCCAATATGTGTTTAGAAAGGTATTTTATATCATACTTTCAAGCTTAATGGAAAGAAGTATTTTAAGAATCAATTAACATTTCATCTCCAAATGCAACTTAACTGACACTTTGCTTCTCTGCCAGATAAAATCAAAGTTTTTGGATTGAAATTAATATACAATAAATAAAAGGCAAACTTCTAAAGAATAATATCATTTAGTAATTCTAAATCAAATATATTTTGTCACCAAGGAAATAACATTCTTTCAACTTGTTTTTCATACCAGATGTCCATTTAGGCCCATTTCCAATTCTAAATAAATTTCAGAAACATCAGTGGACACTAATTAATCTGATTCCACTCACAAAGGTTAGCATCCATGTCATAAAAAAATTTAAGAAACTCAACAAATAAAACTGAAGTGTAAATACTTAAATGACATGAATGAAAAGAACTGTGGAAATTAAAGAAGTAAATCCTGCAATATTATCCTAAATCCTAAATCAGCAAAGTGTGAAATCCTGGTCTTGGAAGGATTTTGAAAATGTATTTAACCCAGCAACATTCCTTGAGCTCCATTCAGACCCACTTTTGCTTTATGGTTTACACTGTGCTAATCACATAATTTCATTTAATCTTCCCAGTAACCCACAGAAGTAGATATTATAATTACTTAGCAAGTTGGTACATGGCAAGGCTGGAACATAACTGCAACATCCAGTTTCATCTTCTGCATTCTTTCCATTATATAATACAGGTGACAATTTAACCTGTCTTTATTCAGCTCCAGTGACCAAACTGTAATTATCAAGAATTATTATGCACCATCTGTTATAATCAATGTGTACAGATTTCAGCATGGAGGAAAGGTAACCCAGCCCAAGGAGCTTTTTGGAAACTTGACTGTTGAAATAACACCTGAACTCATTGAAGAATAAATGAAATATGATCAAATAGGAGAGGAGTCTAATCAACTTTGAGATTGGAGACTTCGAATCAAAATCAGAAATTCCTGATATTAACCCTTCTTCTGCATTCAGCTACTATTAATTTAGACTATATTTATATAAGGGCAAATGCAAATTAAAAATAACAGGCCTAATTCTCTCTGTTAAAAATAAGGGAAGAGATTTCCCCCCACCTCCCTTCTCATACCATTTATTTTAATATGCTCTTACTCTGTCTTTGACTTGTAATATGTTCTCGTTCTTTCTCTGAAAAATGTGTACATCCTTAAAAGCTAAATTAGTCTTTTACCATCTTAAGGACCCAGAAATATCTTTCTCGAGGACCTAGGAATTGTCCAATTAAAAAGTAAATATCAAAAAAAAATAGCACTTTCATCTCCCAATTACAGTGGGAGGGTATTTATTTTACTAATTATACCCTTATTTTATTTTCCATTAGAGCACTATAATTACTACTTCAAAACTATGATTTTATGGGCATTTGTCCCTAATTTGAGAGTTCCCTAGCTTGAGGCTAAAAGGATATAGTAAGCTAGCTTAAGATTAATTTAAAGAAAAATATTGATGTATTTCAATAAGACCAAAAAGTTTATAATTTAGTAAACTATGGCCAATAAATTTTAAATAAGAATTTTATGCTCCTCAAAGCCCTAATTAATATATCTGGAGGGAAAAAAAGGATAAATGAAATAATCTTGAAATTATTGTATAGAACCTACGATTTTTAAATTTAGGTTCAGCTTGTTTTCTAATATTTAGATTACTAAATACAAAACCAAATACAAAATCTAATTAAGTGTAAAGTTATGAGAGTTATTTTGATTCTACCTTAAAAATTCACTATAATTCATAGAAAGCTGATGTGTACAGGACTGCATACAGGTCTTTTATTGAGCACAATATGGTAGGTCTGGTTATTTTTACAGTTGTTAACTATTCATTTGTTAATTCATCCATTCATTAATTCATAAATATTTTTAAACCTTTCTTACCTTTTTATTGAAATATAACACACACATATAAATGGATACAAGTCACAAGTTTTACAGCTCACTGAATTATCACAAAATAAACACACCTTGGTAACCACCATCCAGACCAAGTACCTCTGAAGTACACTACCTTTCCTCCCCAAAGTCATCACTATCCTGATGAGTATTTCTTGATTTTTAAGGTTTATATAAATGGAGTTATACAATATATAATATTTTGTGTCATGAATATACAACAATTTCTCTGTCAGTTCTACTGTTTTTGGATTTGGGGTGTGTCCACTTTTAATTATGAATAATGTTATTGTAGACATTCTTGTACATGTCTTCTCGTGCACATGTAAATGCATTTTTTGGGTGCACATCTCGTTGTGGAATCCCTGTGTATGTCAGTGTTTAGCTGCACAGCAAATGTGGACAGTGTTTGGTAAGTCTTACGTTCACACTCTCACCAAGGCTTCAGACCGCTGCTTCACATCCTGGCCAGCTCGCCGTTTTTGCCGCTCTGGTGGTGCTCAGGGCCATCTCATCATGCTTCCAGTAGGTTTCCCTGAAAAGGAGGTGGAACATCTAACCATCTGTCAGTTGGCCTTCCTCCTGCCCTCATTTGTAAAGTACATTCTAGCCTCTTGCCCATTTTTTAAGTTGGATTGCCAATCTTTCCTATTTTTTTTCACTGATTTGTGTTTAAGAAATCTGTTCCTCTCCTAAAATTTTAATCTCCTTCCCCTATTTTGCCCGTCCCTCCCACCTCCTCCCTTCTGACAACCACCAAATTGTTCTCTGTGTTTATGAAGTCAGCTTCTCTTTCAATCAACAGATATTCTTGAGTGGCGATTATAAGCCAAACACTGATCTAGTTCTGGGAATATAATGATGAATGAGAAAAACATAGAACCCTGCCCACAACTAGTAAGGAAGACATGAAATCAATAATTGAATGTCTACTTTGTTATGAAATACTACTGAATTTTGAATTATTTACAGATTTTATAATTATATTTATTCTACTCTTCTCATTTGAATGCTTTTCATGTTAGTAAATTTTTTGACAAATATTTTGATGTAAATAATGCCTTTTTTCTCAATAAGGTCAAACTGAAAGATTCCAATACTCTGGCATAGACTGCTTTTAATGTGGATACTTATAAAAGATAACAGTTAACTGATATGTAGCATTGGCTAACACTTCTTTTCTAGTATATAATTTCACATAGTCTAAATGCTTAGAAATGTGAGTTTTCAGTATTAGAATCTCAGTTGTGTTAATTCAGGAAACACCAGCTAGCTACATCTGCTCCTTCTTGTCAACGTTGCAACCACCTTTGTTTTAGAGCTTCTGTCCAAACCATCTTTTAATCAGTTCTTATTTAAAGAGCAAAGATTACTTATTCATCTGCTGGCTTCTCAAAAAAGCACAATTTCTTTCTTCTAAAGGACTCAAAACAATGATCTTTTAGTCCTTTGTTACTCTGCTATAACTGTCTAATTTTGATTTTAAATTTCTTCCCTTCAGAATGAATACAAAAATTTTAAAAACTATTTTTATGAGCTCATCTTTATTTTCAACTGTCATTGAAAAATAGAAGCTCAAACAACTGCACAAATTTAAAAGATAGAAAGACAGGTGGGACACAACTTTGTACAACTAAATTCTGATTTGGTAGCATTGATTAGTGGAAAAAAAATCCATTTGAGAGTATTTCAGAGGATTGATGAATATATTGTAGTGCCACACTACTACCATCCCCTCAAATGAGAAAAAGTAATTGTATTTGAAGAGCTATCCATCATAGAAATAAACACAACTGATGAGTTATTTTCTTAATTGCCATTATTTCTACCATAAAGATTTCTTTTCTAAGAAACCAATTTTAGGAAAACTTAAACTTTAGGTTTAGGTTATTATTTCTGTTCACTGACTTCAGCTTATCTTAAGGTTTTGGTTTGGATTCATTTCTTCAGTTTGCTCACTACAGTAATTTGGATTTTTGTAATAATTCCAACACACATGGTAAATAAGGGGGAGGGGGACACAAACTGAGAGACTAGATAATGAGCTACACTATTGATTTCACTCAGAATTATGATAATGTTGAACAAAGTACTATTTCTGTCAGAAATTGCCAATGCAATGAATTGAGAGATTGACTGAAGCACCTCTCCTTAAAAAAAAAAAAATCCCTAGTTACTAAGACAATAGTTATGCATAGGTGGAAATTAAGGTATTTTTGTTTAACAAAAGTAAAGATTTTGCTCGCTCTTTTGAGATTCACAACATAACACATTGTATGTTAAATCTAAATAGGTGTGATCAGGAGAGCCTCAGCCATTTAGGAAGCCTTCCTGGAGAAAGTAAGACCACATATGGGTGAAGAATAAGCAGAAGATGGGAGCAGGAAAGTGAAATAAAGGGGTTTAAGAGGTGCTAGCTTCTACTTATAAAATAAAGAAGTCATGGAGATGAAAAGTACAGCATAGGGAATATAGTCAATAATATTGTAATAACATGATGATGGCCACTATCTTTATAGTGGTGAGCACTGAGTAATGTATAGAATTAATGAATCAATATGTTGTACATATTGCATGTACATTGTAGTTAATATAAACTAAAACTAATATAACATTGTATGTTAGTTATACCATGATACATTTTTTAAAATAAAATAAAACGTTCTTTAAAAATGAAACAGCAGGTGAAAGCATTATAAATATCAGAGGGCATAGCAATGTTGACAATTTGAAAGCAAAAGTAAATATGCTCAGAGCACAGGGTTTCTGTAGAAAAGTGGTGGCTGTTTTAAAGGTTGGGTTGGAATTTTATATAAAATGCTAAGAAACTTAATGTAATACATAGGAATTGAAAATTTGATTTTTTTTATTTTTTAGCTATGAAATGAATTTAGAAGATAAATACTTCTTATTAGTTATCAAAGTGAAACTTCCAAATGATGATGTATGATCAAAACTTACTTATTTTTTTCTATTCATAGATATTCTAAGAGCATGTAGTAACTGAATGCTTTTTCCCAGTTATAAGATTGCTATTTCATGGTGGAACCGACTAAGTGGGCAGGGTCAAATTCTGGCTTTTGGTAATCAGTCTCATTATGATAAACAGACCCTATTTGGGGCTTAAGCCACAGGCTAAGAACATGGGTATGTGGATGAGGATGTGCATATCAACTCTGTTTAGGAACTCAGAGCCACAACAACTATGAGCTACAGTGCAGAGTCCTAAATCCACAACACAGTCATTGCCCACTATAGCTTTCAGAAAATAAGTATTTTAGAATATAGGCTTTAATCCCAAAAAATTTGGAAAAAGAGGCAATATGAGTGAAAAATCCAGAGAGATTAAAGAAAAAAAAGTGTCCCCAAACATGAACAGGATGTGAAAGATTGAGAGAGCTTTGACAGCACGTGTGCAAAAGCAGATACTGGAGACAAATTCTGTTCAGTATAATGTTGGTGAACTAAAGGATAAACACATCTTGTTAATTTAGAAAATTTCCCTGATGGGAAAAGCTCCCTTGCTAGAGCAGTATTTCTACACTGTTTTGATATCTTAAGCCAGTGAAAAATATTCCTGATCTCCTATCCCCAGAGTGGAATGAAACCAGAAGAAATCTCTAAAAGGCAATGTCTCCATCTCCATAATAACTATGCATTTACAATTTCACCATTTTCTGCTCATCAACACAGTCAGAACTTTAGATTAGTTCATGCAGAGAGCCTCATTCCCCTCAGGTCTTGGCACAGGAATCTGGACTTATCTTTGTGCTGCATTAAGGTTTTCTTGACAGACTGCTACCCTAGAGGAATCCAATATCCCAAATGTAAGGCCCTGAATTGAACCACCTGGTCTCAATTTCAAAACCTTCAAGTTAATATCTGTAAAAATTTAAAGTTTTGGATAATAAATTGTACAGGCCAAACTTTCCAAGCTTCATAAAGGAAATAAGGAAAGGAAAAAAAAATCATTTAACAAACAGTTATTGAGCTTGATTAGCATAGAAATAGTCCTCAATATAAACCTTATATGTATCTCTCTTGTAAAGTTTCTACTTTGTTCAGTTTTTAATATTTGCTATTATAGTCCTGATTACATGCCAGAAATTTCCATTTAGGTTGAAACAGAATTTTATGAATATGACTTGTGTCCAGGACCAATTTGGAAAGCAGGGAGTAATAAATCTAGAGAGGCAAATTTTTCATAGGGCTACAGAGGGAAGGAATTCTTGCTACTGAGAGGTAACACAGAAGTTCACCTTTCAAGATGCATGGATGACTTCAGATGTCAGTACAAGACCTCCCAAGCAGTCATGAGACTGAGGTATGGAATGAGCATCCCTTCAGTTACTTTGTTGCACATCTCTGAGGTATTCAAAGACATAGCATATCTGAAAGTTATGAAGCTGCAGATATGGGAACTACAGTACTACCCTTGAGCATTGAGACTGCAGGAGGGGCATGAAGGAAGTTCCTCTTCCATCTGTCACCCAGCACACAGGAGAAATTAAGGAGCACATTTTTTTGTTTTGTTTCATATTTAAAGATCAGGAAAGAAATACTTCAAATTTAGATCATTACTTCATATTAAACATTCTTGAATGTATATCATTTTGGTCCTATCAAACTCAATTAAGTATTCAAATTAAATCCTCAAGTATGACCAGTCAAGAATTTCTAGTTAAGGAAAAGCAATTTATTGTTTACCTTGTTTCTGTCTGTAAGTAGAACTACATATAAATGATGTTTGTTTTAATAATTTTAAAAATCTGAATATGTTTTAGATATAGTTAAAATTGTGATAAATACAACTGGTCATATAGTTGCTGATGGTATGGATGGAACAAAATTTTATTAAAAATTTTCCAAAATGGTACAAACATCCTGAATTAAGAAGGTAAAAGACGTAAAAGACTTCTGGGGGAAGATGGCAATGTAGAGAGGATCCTACATTCACCTTTTCCCATGGATACTACTAGATAACACCCACATTAGTGTAAATGACTCAGAAAATTACCCAAAGACTGGCAGAACAAACTCTCTACAGCTAAATATAGAGAAGAGGCCCCATCAAAAATGGTAGGAAGGACAAAGACACAGTTGGGAACCAAGCTAACCTGAAAGACTGTCTATAAGAGCACAACCCCCACAAGCATGGGAGAATGGAGATGAGCAGACTCCACACCAGGTACCCCAGACACAGGGGACCCTCATTGGGAAGGTGAATCCCATAATATTTGGCTTTCAAAACCAGAGGGTCTTAATTTCTTGAGTTCTTATAACAAATGGGGCTTACATGTGGAACTTTAAAAATCAGTGACTTGTCTCTATGAGAGCCAGAGGCTGAGAGAAAACTAAGCCCCCATCCCTAAAGAGATAGGACAGCAAAGATTCCCCTCTGAGGTAGAGCATAAAAGCAGTAGTTCAAAAGATGACTCAGATATATAGGAAGAAATTTGTTTACTAATCTTTGTGTGTGCTGCAGGGAACAGTGATCTTTGAGAGACTTCTCCAACAACAGAAGAGCTGTGGGCACTATTTACTGCCCCTTCATACCCAGCCTAGCTACATGGACACCTGTGGGAACCAGTGCAGCACCAACACTTTCCACCTAGCTTGTTAACCACATGCCAAGCCTCCATGCTCTTCTGTGGACTCAGTCCTTCCAACCAGTCTCAGCAGCTACCCAAATCAGTACCAGGACTCCTCCAATAGCAGATCTTTGTAAATCTTGATACTACCATGTGTCTAGCCCCCATCCTTTTCTGTGGATTCATGCCATCCCACTTGGCCTTGGCATGGCATTATGCAAGCAACTCTGACGGGGCCAGCATCACTCTGAAGTGATTCCTGAGAGGGAAAGAGGAAGATAATCACACAAACCAGTTCAAATGCAGCTGCAAAGTGGTGTAGAGGCAGATATCTTGTCTGACTGCAGGCCCTATCCACCAACAAAAGCCTCCCAGGTGAAAATACCAAGACTGCCAGGCAGTTCAGTGTAACTGAAGCTCTGACAAATGCCTGATCTGATTCAGCTCAAGCCCAAGGCAGACTAAGATGGGGCTATTAACAACATAGTTTCCAACCCTTCCCAAAACAGGCAAAAAGAGGCATTAAAGATGATTGGACTAAGGCAAACTCTGCTTAGCCACAAGAGTAGGGTGCAAAAAAAAAAAAAAAAAAGAAAAGCAAAAACCACAAAGGGGATACCCCTGAATTTCAAGGTGCTGGTGAACAGAGGACAATTGCACTAAAGGTCACTGTAGGACCTCTTCCTCATAAAACCATTACTTTCTAGTGCAGGGCACATAACTGACTTTCCTAACACATAGAAACAGATACACATAAAGTTAAACAAAATGAGGAGACAGAGGAATATGTCCCAAATGAAAGAACAAGAGAAAATTAGAGCAAGATGACTAAATGAAACAAAGTACTACACCTGATAGAAAACTTAAAGTAATTTTCATAAAGATACTCGCTGGACTTGAGAAAAGGGTGGATGACCTCAGTAAGACCCTCAACAAAGAAATAGAAAACATGAAAAAGAACCAATCAGAGAAGAAGAACTTGATGCCTGAAATTAAAAATACACTAGATGGGATAAATAGTACAGTACAGGAAACATAAGAATGGATCTGTGTCCTGGAGGACAGAATAAAGCAATCATGGTAAATAGAAGAAAGAAAAATATTACTAAATAATGATAATAGATTAAGGAAACTCAACAACACTATCAAACATAACATTTGTATTATAGGGACTCCAGGAGAAGGGAAATAAAAGGAGGCAGAAAAATTATCTGAAGAAATAATAGCTGAAAACTCCTTGAATCTTGGGAAAGAAACAGAAATCCAGATCCAGGAAGCACAGAGAGCCCCCAACAAAATCAACCCAAGGAAATCCACATCAAGACACATAGTAAATAAAATGGCCAAAAGTAGTGATAAAGAGAGAATTTTAAAGGCAGAACGGGAAAATAGTTACAAACATGGGAAACCCCATAAGGCTATCTGCTGATTTTTCAATAGAAATCTTGCAAGCCAGAAGGAAGTGGCATGATAGTCAGAATGCTGAAACAAAATAAAACAAAACAAAAGAACACCCAAAACCGAGGATACTTTGTCCAGCAAGACTATCATTCAGAATAGAGGGAGAGATAAAGCTTCCCAGACAAACAAAACTTTAAAAAATTCATGATCGCTTAACCAGCTCTATAAGAAATGTTAAAGGGGACTCAGTGAAAAAGAAAGAAAATAAGTAGATACAAGAAAAGTAGGAAACACAAAAGCAGCAAAAATAAGTATATCTGTCAAAATCAGTCAAAGGACTCACAAAATAAAAAGGTGTAAAGTATGACACCATATACCTAAAACATGGGGAGGAGAGGAGTAAAGAATGGATTCAAACTTAAGCAACCATCAGGACACGTGGGTTCCTCAGTAAGTTAAACATCTGACTCTTGATTTTCACTAAGGTCTTGATCTCAGGCTCCTGGGATTGAGCCCTGTGTCAGGCTCCACATTCAATGAGAAGTCTATTTGTCCATCTGCCCCTCTCCTGCTTGTTTTCTCTCTCTCTTTCTCTCTCTCTCTCTCTCTCGTCCTTTCTCTCTCTCTCTCAAATAAATAAATAAAATCTTAAAAAAAAAACACTTTAAGCAACCATCAACTTAATTAGACTGCAAAAAGGCAAGGGAGAATAAATAAAAACAAGGCAGAAGTCACTATCTTCTTTAATTTGATCTAGAAAGCAACAACCTATAGTTTTTGCTATTTATAAGAAGTAGATTACTAGCCTAGAGCATGCAGAAGGTCATAAATACTAGTAGACCATGATCACCGAGAGCCATTTTAGATTAGGCTGACCACATTGTGGAAAATAAAATTTTGCTTCATTGAATCTTAGGAATAAAACTATGCATGCTTTTTCAGAGATTTTTTCCTACTATTTTCTTACGTATTTCTAGGTTTTCTTTAAAAATTACTACTCAACTTCTTTCATGTTACTTGGTAAAATAGGTGGAGTGATATCCTCTAGGACAGAATATGTTACCTTCAGAACCTGAAGATGCCTAGTAAATGTCTTTAAACTAAACCTGGGAGATGTCCCTTTGGCCATAAAAACACACACTTAAGGGCGCCTGGGTGGCTCAGTGGGTTAAGCTGCTGCCTTCGGCTCAGGTCATGATCTCAGGGTCCTGGGATCGAGTCCCGCATCTGATTCTCTGCTCAGCAGGGAGCCTGCTTCCCTCTCTCTCTCTCTGCCTGCCTCTCTGTCTACTTGTGATCTCTCTCTGTCAAATAAATAAATAAAATCTTTAAAAAAAAAAAAAAAAAACACACACTTAACCCACATGCAAAATATACTCATTCCCACTCCATCCAAAAATCCTCAAATGTCTTATCTAGTCAATATCGGTCTCAAAATCTGGGATCTGATGAAGTATATTAAGTTGAGACACACATTCTCTTGATTTAGACACCTGTGAATAGAGAGAGAGAAGGGGAGAGATAAACAAACATGCAAGTAAATTTTTGACCTCATGCATATATCACACAATTTTTTAAATAGAAACCAGCAAACTCTAAAAAACATTCCTATTTGAAGAAAGAAAAGTACATAGGAGCCACTACTCCTTGGTAACTCAGAATTCCTGCTATGTAAATGCTTCCATGTCCCCCCTCTGGAAGCAAAAAAAAAAAAAAAAAAGTACCTTGATTAGGTCCCAGTTCTGCTTCTTAGGGGGGCTTTCAGCCACTTTTGTCATCATCTTTGTCCAGTTCTAAAGAGATTGTTGGAAGATACACCTTCTGTTTTCTTAGCCTAATTTCTGCCATCAAAATTGGGGACCTACAAGTTATTTTATATATTAAACAATTTTAGTACCTTTTAGCCAGGCTGATGATACTTTAGCTAACTATCCCCAAATATGAGTTGATTTTTTTATATACTTGATTATAGTCAACAACATTTACAAAAGTGAAAAATCTGTGTGGTTTATTGTATATTCTATTTCCATGAACCATAGTTATAAAGGCCACAGACCTTTGGATGCTTTGAGTAGCATTGACCCATTAAGAATCTTTGGGACTATGCTTTGTAGAGGCCCTTTTATTCCGTACAAGACATACCAGGTTCCCTTAATTCTTCCAAATATCAGGAAAGCACAGGAGGGCTACTTCTTGATTTGTTCTACACCCCTAAATTCCACCTTAAAGACCCTTATTTTGTCTTTGCTCCAAAGCTGTATCTATCTTAATTTGAGAATATTTTATTGTTTTGCAAGGTTACACAGGCTGAAGAATTTTTAAGTTTTATAAACAGTATATTATGGAAGCTCTCTATTACCTCCTCATTCAATTTACTAACTGGGTAATTCTTTTCTGACCTCATTTCTCACTTTTGCTGCCTTATTAAATCCATCTAAATGAAGTTAGATCTCTCCTTCTGCACTCTGCCTGGAGTCCATCTTGCCCAAATCTAGAAATTAATTACATCTGATATCAGTCTTCCAGAGGATAACAAAGGACAGCTTTTAACAACTATTTCATGACTGTATCATATTGGCTACCATTTTCTTAGCCTCGTTTGTCAGCTTCTTTCTAAATTGCCATCCACGCTTAAAATCAATGCCATGTATTTTAGTTTTTTTTGTTTTATTAGCACTCAAAGTATCAATTTTTGCATCAGATAAATTTTGCTGTGTAACAACCACAAAATTCAATGACACACCAAGACAACAATTTACTTCTCACACATCTTACCAGGTTGCCTCTATTTTTATCATTTGGGTTCACTCACAGCAGTGGACCTAATGAGTTTTGGGGGTTCATCCGGGTGGTTTTACTTCAACTATAGGTCTGTGGATTGGCTCTACTACATTCTTTGCACAACCTCCTTGGACCAGCAAGCTAGACAGGGTGCGGTATTCTCATGGCAATAATAAAGGTGCAAGAGAACATGTCTATGCACATTTTAGTCCCTCCATGCTGAAAAGGTTCTTGCTTTTAGCATCCCATCAGCCAGACCAACTCACCTCATTATCTAACCCAGAATCTAGGGGTGGAAATATACTCTGTGTTTTGGGGTAAGAATTGCAAAATTACATGGAAAATGAGTAAACTGATGAAGTAATGATAACTACTTTACCACAAAAGCTCTTTAGTAGAAAATATAATGAATGTGACACATTTTGTACTCAGAAAAACATACAAACACCCAGAATATATTCATAGGGCAACTGAGGTCAAAGACTTGGTGATATCAAAGCTAGAAAAGTAGCTTTGGGCAACACTGGTATATAGATACGTAAGCTTTTGCAGTGCACACACTATCATAAGGATAAAGCAGTTATGTTTTGGAATAAATGCAAATGCATGGGGGTAGACAGCAGATAAGAAAGCAGAAGAGGATGCTAAAAAGGACTGTTCATGTAGAAAGTAAAGTACTAGTGGTGTGTGGTGGATACCGGAAATAAAAAAAGAATTTGAGGAAGAAAGAAATTATCAAATGTGTAGAAAGGTAAATAAGGCTGAAACCTAGAAACAGATAATTACATTTGACAATTAAGAGGGTCAATGTCCATGTTACACATGTATGAAATAATCACAATTTACACATAGTTTAATGATATCTAAATACAAATCATGTATCATAGGCTATGACTTTAGGGATGCCTGCCCTAAGACCAATTTTTATTTTATTTTATTTATTTATTTGACATAAAGAGATCACAAGTAGGCAGAGAGGCAGGCAGAGAGAAAGGAAGGGAAGCAGGCTCCTTGCTGAGCAGAGAGCCTGATGTGGGGCTTAATCCCAAGACCCTGGGTTCATGACCTGAGCCAAAGGCAGAGGTTTTAACCCACTGAGCCACCCAGGCACCCCTAAGACCAATTTAATAAACATAAGATCTTGCTCATCAAATTCCTAGGGGAAAAATAAATATTAACATTCTTTGATATCTACATCTAAGAAATTCTTATAATTAGATGTACGTGGAAGGAAAGTAATCCAAATTACAAAGGCTGAAAAAAATTAGTCTGGCAATGCCTCTTCAGCCTGTCTCATTTACAATATGAGTAATAAAAAATATAATTAGAATAAAGCACTTTAGTGAGAACAAATTCTCCAAGCCTACTCCACAAGTTTTGACTCTGTGTTCCAAGGGAACTTATCTAAATGAGCAAAAAGAAAATGCAACCCACTGGGAATAACAAAATCATAAGTAATATCAGTAAAGTTGTTTGCTTCCCACAGGAGTACACTCAATAATATCAGTTGGAATTCCATACAAAAAAGAGAGAGCATTAGATTCCGGTCCTTTAGGAATAATTTTCTATCTCTGAATCTAATTTGTTCATATAGATGAAATAGTTAAAAAGAATGATATAATGGAATATGCCTAACAAAGCTTCATCTACTCTCTTTTTAAAGACTTGGTAAGAAACATAACATTATTTTAATCACACAGGTTGAGTTTATGTGTGCAAGGGTTATGAGTTGAATTGTGTGCCACCCCTGCAAAAATATATATATTGAAGTCCTACTCCCCAGTACCTAAGAATGTAAGCTTATTTGGAAATAAATTTATTGCAGATGTGACTAGTTAAGATGAAGTCATGTTGAAGGAGAGAGGGCCTTCTGTACACCATCACTGTTGTCTGTATAATATGGTCCTGTGAAGAGGAAGACACAGGGAGAAGATCACGCAAAGACAGAGGATTAGAGTAACATGTGGATAAACCAAGGAACATTTAGGATTGCCAGCAAACCACCAGTAGCTAGAAAGAGGCAAGGGATGATTTCCCTACACATTTCAGAGCCAGCTTAATTCTACCAACATCTTAACTTCAGACTTCAAGCCTCTAGAATTGATAGAAAATAAATTTCTGTTGTTTTGAGCCACCCAGTCTGTGGTAGGTACATTTTTATGGCGGCCCTAGCAAATGAGCAAGTCTCAATCTGACTGAATAGAAACAATTTAAACGTATATTTATATCCTATATAAAGAATTGGTGGTGACTTTAAAGGTGCCCATTTCACATGTGTATCCAAATGTTTATAGTGGCAATGTCCACAATAGCCAAACTATGGAAAGAACCTTGATGTCCATCAATGGATGAATGGATAAAGAAGATGTGGTGTATATATAGACAGTGGAATACTATGCTGCCATAAAAAATGAAATCTTACCATTTGCAATGATGTGGATGGAACTAGAGGGTATTATGCTAAGCGAAATAAGACAAAGGTAATTATCATATGATCTCGCTGAGATGAGGAATTTGAGAGGCAGGGCGGGGGATCATGGGAGGTAGGAAGGAAAAAAATGAAACAAGATGGGATCGGGAGGGGGACAAACCTAAGAGATTCTTAATCTCAGGAAACAAACTGAGGGTTCCTGGGGGGTGGGGGGAGGTATAAGGTGGCTGGGTTATGGACATTAGGGAGAGTATGTGCTATGGTGAGTGCTGTGAATTGTGTAAGACTGATGATTCACAGACCCATACCCCTGGGGCAAATAATACATTATATGTTAATTTTAAAAAGGTGCTCATTTTATAAAATGCTAACTAGCCAAATTAATAAAATTAATAAAAAGCAAGATCATCAAAGTTATTGATGAATATTCAAAAGGTGAGGATGTAGTTTAGTAATTGATTTAAATGACTTAATAAAATACAATCCATTGATAAAGAGGCAAATTTTAACAAGGTGTGATGTTTAGTAGCTTTAAAGTCAGGTAATCTTGATGTAAAAAGATTAAGTTCCACTTTTAACTAGCTGCTTGACCTCCAGCAGTTTATTTGAATTATCTAAGACCCAGTTTCCTCATCTGAAAAATGAAAATTATAATAATATCCATCCATATAGAGTTTTCATGAAGACTTAAGCATATTTTCTTTAACACATAGCTCCAGTGCATAATGAGGGTGTTATACTATTATCTGATAAACTTTTGTATCATTTTAGAAATCCTGGTTCCTCACCATTGAAAATCAGAATATTTCCCTATTTACTTTCTTTTATCATCATATTTCTACCTCATTCTCTAGCCAAACTGCACTTCAAAGATGAAATGTGTGCTCTAGCTTATCAATTGACAGAAGAGACATGTGATTAGGTATAAAAATGTATGGTTTCTACAACCAGATAAATCTGTCTTCCTCCCTTGCCAGAAAAGAAAATTCACACAATTCATCTAACCTCTTAAAGTGCCTATTTGCTGTGTTGTAGCACAAACTTATAATAAGGTCTACCTCATATTAAGTGCAAAATATAGACAGAGCATCTGGCACATAGAGGATCAAAAATTGTTGGAGGACACTTCTCCAACCCCTCAATTCATTCAGACACAGGCTCTATTCAGGTCATCCCTATGGCTTTGAGTTTGCCAGGGTCTTGTTGTCTCATGACAGGATCATTCCAACAGTTTCCTAAACTAACTCCCCTGGTTTTGACCTCTCTACCCAGTCCTATGCAACCTCCATACTAGTAAGGGAATGAACATTATGATATTATAAATTTAAAAAAAAAGACATTGGGTTGCCTGGGTGGCATAGTCAGTTATACATCTGACTCTTAATTTGACTCAGGTCATGATCTCATCATTGTGTGATCTAGGCCCGACACAGGGCTCTGCACTCAGTGGGGAGTCTCCTTGAAATTCTCTCTCTCCTCCTTCTCTTCCTCAGCTCCTCCCCTGACTCACATGCTCTCTCTTTTTCTCAAATAAATAAATCTTTTTAAAAAAAGACATATGTTCACCATTCAAAATTTCATCTGTTCTCAATCTTTCTTTCTGTCTTGCCATGGTCTTTATAACCTAGCTCTATCCCACTGCAGTGGATACTGTAACACACCACCCAGATCCCTATTGATGAAGGAGTACCTCAATGAAGTTGCTCCAGTTGCAAAGTGCTGACAGTAGCCAGCATTCAATTGCCAGAAACATCAGAGATTCTGCCCCTTCCCAGGATGTCCAACACCAATGACTCATCAGTGCAGGCATAGAGTCCTGATCCATGCAGTCTGAAAAGTTATTCTAACTCCAGAGTTCTCCATAGGGTTGGCTAAGGCTCTGATTGAAGCTGCCTTCTCAATGTCTTCTCATTCCCATGCCTGCTGTGGTACTCCCTTTCACAAATCTTGAATCCAAGGGCAGTCCTTATATACCCACCCTACTCAACAAACTCCATCTCACAGTTGGTTTCCCAGAAAGTGCATCTGAAACACCCACCCAAGCTAGTTTGTTTCAAAGAAGCCATCACCATAAATGCTCATCAAGGTCGGCCTTTGTTCTCTCTTTAGCAAACTAATCACACACAAGCAATCATTTGTTCATTTATTTTTTGAAAATGAGAAGAGCATATTCCCTTCCCTATAGACTTCTTTCATAGAGACCAGGAGAGGAACATAAGATTTTAAAATAAATGCGACTAAAATAAGATAGTAGCTCTTCTAGAGTTAAGTGTACAGTCCATATGAGCACACAAGGAGCTAGAAATTGTTATTGTTGTGCTGGTTCACAGGAAATTCTGCAGCTTCTTTTTTTTTTTTTTTCCTTATCTCTGTTAATGACAAACTCAATATTCACCTCTTTGAGGGAGCTTCTCCTGGCAAACTTTCTCACTTGATTTATTTAGATTTTCACTACCAGTTATGGAAATATTTCTGGTTTAAATATCATTATCTTTACTTTTAATTCAAAATATGTGCCTGCAATAGGCGAAGTATAAAGTACAGAGTTTTACAGAATTGATTGGAAAGATGATACATATAAGTTAACCATTTTCTTGAATACCCTACTTGTCAGTCTGAACAACTTTCTAGAATGTATAGAAATGCCAGTAAGAGGTTTCAAGAGAAAACATACAAGATCCGTAAAGACTGGGCTCATTATTTTCCAGAGATAAAATAATATTGATTTCCACAGCTCTGCCAAAATATTCTCTGTCTCTCTCCATATCTCAGATTTAAAAAAGGGAAGTTTTTAAAATGCTGAGAAAATAACAAAAGTTAACTTTCCCCTTACCTAGTAATTTTTCACTTACTACTCTGTTACTAAGATGTTCTACCTATGTCAAAATGACACCCTTTCATCTTACCCAGAATCCATAGAATGAATTAGGAGTTCAGTAAACATGTGAAATGAATACTTAATGAATAAGTTAATAGAAGTCACCTGCAGCTTCTTTTTCATCAAAATCTCAAAAGCAAACTCTTTGAAAAGCATTTGCCTCAAAATTTCTAGGGTTAAAGAAGTTAAAAATAGGGTGGTAAGATAAGACAAACTAAACAAGAAGGCATGTCTCATAGGTGTGTGGAATTACTACTGTATCTCAGAAGAAGCAGTAACATATACAGAAGTTCTGCTTTGCACCTTTTCCCAGGGGCAACTGCATTTTCAGAAATTATACCTTTGAAGTTATTCTATACATTCTATTTATAGAATATTTCAGTGATAATTATGCCAAAAGTCTTGTCTAAATCACCACTCCTATATGAAGTTGCTCTAAATTTAATACCCTACTCAACAACTGTTCCTGTATTCTCCCACAACATTTCAATGATTTAAAAAAGGAGAATATTTAAGAAAGTTGTAGATATTCTGTTTCGGATGAACACACTAGTCAATTACTCTTTCCAAGACACTAAAATAAACCTCAAACAAGTAAAAATTCTTGACTTTTTCATGATAGGTGTGGGTAACCTTAATAGCTTTTATATAACAAATTGTAGAAACTGACTACTCCACCTCCATTACACTACCATGAGCTACAGAACAACCCAAGGCCTAACTCCTTGTGTGTTTCTCCTACAATGAGACTTTTACCGGTTGGCAAGACTTTTAAGAAAGTACTGATATTAGAATACTTAGTCTGAGCTCTGGGACACTGAAGTAAGTGGAGCAGTTAGCACTGAAACAGCAAAACAGGATTTGGAATAAAAGAAGAAAAGAAAGGGACGCCTGGGTGGCTCAGTTGGTTGGACGACTGCCTTCGGCTCAGGTCATGATCCTGGAGTCCCGGGATCGAGTCCCACATCGGGCTCCCAGCACCACAGGGAGTCTGCTTCTCCCTCTGACCTTCTCCTCACTCATGCTCTCTCTCACTGCCTCTCTCTCAAATAAATAAATAAAAATCTTTAAAAAAAAAAAGAAGAAGAAAAGAAGGCAGTGGACTCAATATAATTCTTTATTTTTTAAAATATCTTATTTCTTTATTTGAGAGAGAGAGAGGGAGCACCAAGGAAGAGAGAGAGGGAGAAGTAGACTCCCCACTGGGTAGAGATTCCTACACAGGACTCGATCTCAGGACCCCAAGATCATGACCTGAGCCAAAGGCAGACTCTTAACTGACTGAGCCACTCAGGCACCCTCAAATCTAGCTCTAACACTTAAATCCAAATGTGATCTCTTTGGCATTTTATCACTTATAATAAATTAACCTAGAAAATCAGTCATTAATGCAACAAAGAAAGGTACATTCCTGTAGAAACCAGAGAAGTTGACAACAATTCAATTCACTATACACTTTTTATATACTCTTCAGTGTAACACTATCAGTGCTAGTATTTTTATATACACAGGGGGAGAAAAGGCATTACTAAGAGCATCTTCAGAGGGCAGAGTTACAAGCTGGTGGAGCATATTTAATTTGCTGGTGCTTAATTCCAGGATATATGACTGCAGGATTATGGAAGAGAATAGGAAAAAATACATAAGGCGATAAAGAAAATGTTCTTCCTGAAAAGCCTGGGTCCTTCTTTCCTCTGTTTTTTTTGTTTTGTTTTGTTTTGTTTTGTTTTTTCATGTCTAGAGGCTGGAACTCTGCGTCTCACTTTTTGGTTCACCTTTCTTTCCCACTTAGTGCCTAAGCAAGCAAAATCTTCAGGACAGGTTTTACAGAATTAAAATCTTAAAAATGTGAGAAATAATAAACAAAACCTATAAGGAATTCACTCTAAATATCTCCCCAAGATTTGCCAATCTCGAAAATGAGTATAAAGCCTATTAAAGCTTATAAGTTGACTCTTAGCACCTCTTTATAGTGAAAGATTTTACATAACATTTAAGTGTTGCCTAAGTTATTCCTGTGAGCAAGCCTAAGATCTTGGAGTAAGGATTCCAGATATGATTTAGTTTTGTCCACATAGAATGTATAAGTGTGTGTGTGTGTGTGTGTGTGTGTGTGTGTGTGTGTGTGTGTGTGTTGAAGTAAAAAGAGGAAACAGAGGAAAAGAGGGAAAGAGAAAAAAGAACCAGAGAAAGATCAGGCTTGGGCACACTGGTTTCTCTTAGTAACTATCTTAACTGCAGAAATGAAGATAGAAAAATCAATGTTTAGCATTTGTATAAAAATTAAAAAATCAACCCTTTGGCAGATTCTTTAGCTTTTTAAGTCACAAGAGGCTAAATCTTTACAGCATCAAGATCCAAGTTCTTGTTATCAATATAGGCACCAAGTGAATAAATAATTGATCAGTAAGTGCTATCTCCAGGCACCTGAAACTGGTAAAGATTCTGCAAGTTGGGAAGAAGTGAAAAGAGTCAGAGTGAGAGTCCTTGAAAGGGCATTGAATCCTGTCCTACCTACGTTAGCTCCAGAGAATATATACCTGAAGGGTAGACTGATCTCACGGATGCTTCAGGAGGGGACATGTTTCTTGCAGGAGGGGACATGTTTCTTGCATGTAAGGAAGCAACATGAGGCAGTGTCATGAGAGTGCTCACACGCTCTGTTGGACACAAGGAACAAGCAATCCCCCAACCCCTCCCATGCTCCTTGGCTGAAAGTGTCAAGGATGAGGCATCCTGAGCTGGTGGTCTGAAAAAAATTTGCAGTGGTTACAAAGACATGCCCTGGTGAGAATGGAGAATGAATCAAACAGGAGGTCTCTCAGCACAAGCAAATAAGAAGGATAACAACAGCAGTGTCTGGGAGCTTCCCATTTCTCCATATATGATGATATTTTTGGTACATGGAGGCTAAATGTCCCTGAGAAGATGCAGGATTGAGAAAGAATCCTAAATTCATTTTTAAAAATCTCAAATTGACTAAGTTTATATGAATTGAATAAGAATGATTATGTTTTCTCCCATTAAACTGAATGGGAGCATTTCTATTGGGAAAAAAAAAAAAGAAAAAAGCTACCATTTAGCATATCTGAGTCATAGCCTGAAACTGTGTTCATACTACATATGCCTTTCTTTCCATGAGCTTTCAATTATTGCCTTACATTGTCTTTTGGGAACTTCTAGTCTATTCTCTTTTTCAATTTACCAGTCCTTGTTATAACTCTGAAATCTTGAATTGTGCCTATGGCATTAAGTTGGCAGTGAACAAACATATATGAAGGAAGGAAGGAAGGGCAAGAAGCTAGGGCAGGAGGAAAGATGGAAGGAAGGAAATGAGAGAGGGAGGGAGGAGGAAAGCTATACAACTAATGCCTCCCAGTATCTTATTCAGTATCTCTAAATGCATTGGAAATCCACTATTTATTTTGCCGTCATATGTTATATGATCAACTTGATCCATTTTAAGAAGAAAAGGTAAGGCACATTTAGAAGGAATAAGATGCCAGTAAGGACAAATGTTCCCATGAGAAGGAATTCAGTCCAGACATCTGACTGAAACTACATGTATGATGGTTTTTCAAGGCAGTAAAAGAATGTTTGGATTAGTATTTTTTTTAAATCATGATGAAAGATGCATTTTCTAAAACATGAGACCAATACAGATATCATTAAAGAAAATATTTTAGATTACATAACACCACAAATAAACAATTGAAAATATACTTCAGATAGAGGAAACTATTGTATACATAGGACAAAAAACTATTGCAATAGATTTTTAAGTCAAATAGGAAAAGAAAAAATTGAAAAGAGAGAAAAGGGAGAGAATAGACAATGAAAATGTGTAGGAAATAATTATGAAATCATCTTCAAAATATAGTCATTAAAGTATGAGAAATATTCAGTCTCACTAACAATCCAATAAATGCAAAGTAAATGAATTTTTTTTCCAAAAGTTAGATTGACAAATAAAAAATTGACAATAAAAAATAAAAAGACACATTAAAAAGTGGCAGTAAAAATGACAGCACCAGAACCAGGTACAATATTTTAGAGAGCAAGTTGACAATAGGCATCACAATATATAATGTGTGGATTCTTTGATCTATAAATGTCATTTCTGAAAACTTAACCTAAATAATGAGACATATTGTAAGATAAGTGTAGAAGGATTTGTACATGTGAGTGGTTTAGAGCAATGCAAAATAACATTAGCCTAAATGGTCATCAATAGTATTTATATATATAGACAAGATCCACACCATAAAAAATTACTTTGTAGAAATCAAAAATAATTACATAGTTGGCTTTTGGATGTGCCCAAACTATATTAAGTGAAAAAAAAGAAAGTCCAAAAACACTTAATCTAGGATGATTTTTTTTTTTTAAGAAGGTAAAGAAGAAGTAAAGAAGAAGGGATGGGGCAGGGAAAGAGAGAAAATTTAATAGAATTTAAAAAGATATTCAGCATATATATTGAAAATGAGGGGGCGCCTGGGTGGCTCAGTGGGTTAAGCCTCTGCCTTCGGTCCAGGTCATGCATGAGTTCAGGGTCTTGGGATCCAGCCCCATAGGGTTCTCGTCTCAGCAGGGAGCCTGCTTCCCCCCCCCCCGCCCCGTCTCTCTGCCTGCCTCTCTGCCTGCTTGTGATCTCTCTCTCTGTGTCAAATAAATAAATAAAATATTTTTAAAAAATGATTATTCTTGGATTATGGATAATTATAACTTCCTTCATCATAATTTTTGTTTAATAGCTTACAATAAAGGTGTGTTAGGTGTAATGTGAGAAGAACAAGCCCACAAAGACACTTCTATTCCAGAAAAAAACTAAGTTAATTATTTATGAAAACACAAGGTTAAAAATAACCCTATCAATATCCATAGCATCCAAATGACGGCATCAGAAAAAAGAGTGACAGCAACAGCTGGAGGTCTTTGGGTGCAAGTTGTGGGTTTGCCTATGTTTCTAACTTCTCTATCTAGTACAGCTGGTGTGCCTGCCTGCTTTGTTTTTTCATAAAACATTCATGGACACGTCTCTTTCTTTATTATTTTTTATTTTTTTTAATTATTATCATATCCAATTGCATCAACACAACTCTTTTTATCAATGGAGCCCCATCGTCCTTTTTAGTTGTATGGTGGTAGTCTGCTCCAGTGGCCTACCACTTCAGCTCTGTAGTTTCTCTTCTAACATGGGACAGGGGACTGGTTGACAGCAAGCTATTGAAAGGATCAGAAAGAAGACCCTCCTTCATCTGCTTGGAGTTTGGGCAGAAACTCCATGAGATGATGCAGAAAGGGCTATTTCTCTGCAGTTCATGCTCACAGAACGCTTCAGGTCAATTTCCAAGAGACAAAGTACATACGATTCATTGTTCTCTATTTCCTGGTGATGTTCAGCTTACAGAACCTGGTTTCTTCCCAGGCTGATCAAAATATCATGTTCAAAAGGAAAAAAAAAATGACTGCATCAAAACATATTATAAAAAGATGACTGAAGAAAAATGCCTCTATTAAAATGATGACTTCATTTGCTACTTCAGCAAATCCATTTCTATAAGTTTCTTAAATGTTATTTCATGTTATAAATACTTTTGGAGTGTGTTGACTCTCTCTCATTATCTGGTGTGTTTTATTAATTGCATGTCTTTATTGTCATATATTTTTCCTTTAGGGATTTTTTATCTTGTCTTTAAAATGATTAACAACACTAAAAAAATGGGAAATGTATTTATGTTTTCTTCTAACATTTCTGTTATTTATTTATACATGTAAGTTGATACAGAATTAATTCTGATGCAAGTAGTAACATATTTTGGATGTAGTTTTTAAGATGGTATTAAATTTTCCAACATATTCCTATTGACTTCAAATGCCACATTTATCATAAATTATGAGTTAAACATAGTCTACTCCTGGATTTTGTATCCTAATTTCTTGATCTGTTGATTACATTTTTTAGCATTCTATTTTAGTTAGCTAGTAGCATTCTCTTTGTTCTCCTGGACTCCACATGTTCATTTCTCCAGATTAATTTTTCATAATTATTTCATGTAATAAAAAGAAGGTATTTTGAATATGAAGCTATTTCAGTACAAAATTGTTCTAATATAGGAATTATTGTGTAGCTTTACAATGTTGAGAACTCTTGCCTATACAAAAGGAAAGCTAGATAGAGTCACAGGACTAATCTAATATTAAACTGCTCTAATGAATCAATAATATTAAAAAACTCATTTAAAGAAAAAGCAAAGTATATGAATAAGAATTTCACAAAAAGTGAAGACAAGATGAAAATAAACTTAGAAATATTCAGATCATTCACACACACGAGAAAACATATACTATAAAACAGCAACAATGCCCCATTTCCAGACTGTCAAAATGATACAAGAAAAAATATTTTATAATTTCTTATGTTAGTGAATCTATGACAGAATAGGTATTTTCATGTTTTGTGGATGGAATATGTCTATTTTGGGAAAGGAATTTGGAAGTATAGATATAAAAATTCATAGTGCAGTTCAACACAACAACAAACCCGCTTTTAGGAAATATGTAACAGTTTTCTTAAAGATAAAAATATCCAAAAATTCAACAGACAATGTTAATATCTAGAAGTAGGAGACAGATCTAATAAATTATTATAAAGCTGTACAATGGAGTATTATCCGGGGATTAAGAAAAATGCAATAAATTGACATGAAATGACATAAAAAGCTGATTATAATAAATGACCAGTAAATATCAAATGAAGGACAAATCACAGAATGGTGGGTTAAGAATGATTCTTCTATGCTCTATCATACAAAACTGGCTAATTGTGGACAAGGGAAGAGGTGATCATAGAGATTGACTTTTTTAAACTAAGAAGATTTCTACTTCTACACTTATTCAAATATAAAAGCCATTATCAAATGGCTTTTAAATTCGAAACAGAAATAACACAGTCTAATAAGTTGATGATTTTATAACTTTACATCTTAATATCCCTAATGCTAAAAAGACACTAAAATTAAAGATGAATACTTTGTGTCGTAACTATAAAGTAATTGTTAGTACTAATGTAATAATAGTATTTATAATATCTAATATTTTTAAAGTTGTCAAAGGCTTATAATGTTCATTATTATCTTATTTGAGCCTCATAACAGCCCTGTAAATTATAGATGAATATAGTAAAATTTTAATGGAAATTACTCCCAAATCTCCTATATTCCACAAACACATCTTAGAAACAGAATGTTGCATGTTAAAATGCATTGTAAATATAAACTGAAACACATATTTCAAAAATGTATCTATCTAAAATTTACCTCACTAAAGGTTTAGAAGTATAAAAGGACCATATTAGCATATCCTATGCACAATAGCAAATTGTTTATCCATATCTAAAACCAATGATTAAAATTATTTTCATATATACTAGTTGGCTCCACATGCAGTGAATTTGTGTAAAGTAGAGTAAAAACAAAATTCCCTTCTTTGTTGTTGGAGCCATAACCAAAGCTGCCATGAGCCATAGTTGTCACGTGGAACACCACAGAAGTCGGACTCAAGGATGCAAAGAGGAAGAAAATCTATTATTGTTTCCACTCTTCCTGCAAACCCTGTCAGTGCTGTTTAATTTTCTTTTTTCTGGATGAAGTCTCAAGCAAATCCTGTAACTTTTCCAGTCACTGTCTGCTCTATAAAAGCCTCCTGTCACATGAATTGCTCCACTGGATCCAAGAGATCCATTTCAGTAACTGTTATGTTCAGGCAGAGTAATAATCAAACTCCAAACATCACTAGAATTCAAAATTACCCCTTTCCCTCTTCTTGGGCCTACGGAAAGCAGAAAAGAGTGGGGGGCTGACTGGCACCTTTCCTTTGTCTTCTCCTCCTTCTCCCTCTTCTTCCTCCAAGCTAAGAGGAGAAGTAAGGAATGGAAAGAATATTCCTTCTGTCTACTCTGAGAATACAGTAAGCTGTCCATGAATTTCATCCCACTTCCTAGGAAACATACCTCTCTTCTAGGTATTCTTCTCCCTCCAACATACTTCACATAGCTCCAAATGACTATTGGAGAGGAAATACCTATTTTCTCTTAATCTCTCAACTCAAAACACCGAAGCATGGAGTGAGCATGGCTGAAGACAACCATACCTGGACAAGGAACGGGGATTTCTAAGCACATAAGCCAGATACAGCTGGTTTAAGAGAATCATTTTCACTCCTGACTACACCTAAACCAGCATTTGTGCTTGAACTCTAAGAGTTTTTGTAAAAGGTTAGTATCCAATTTAATCTTATTCATATTACTTATCAAGCACCCATCCTCCTATTTTAATCTTGGCTCTAATTACATTTTATGTCTATATACTTAAAGGTACGATTTATGCATATGGATATATTAAATATATATGATGTCTTCAAGCTTTTTAAAGCTAACTTTAGCTTTATTTTTTACATTGAATGACATGTAATAAATTTTAAAAAATATTCTCTGGATCAGGAAAGACCCAAGAATAAATTATTTTAATGATATTTTCCCCATATATATGAATAACTTAGCCTATCAGAAGGATGACTTGAACATAATAATTAAAAAAAGAAGAACTTGTCAAGTGAGGAATTTTCAAGTCAGAGTAAGTTGACATTGCCACTTTATATTAAAACATTTGTGAAATTTGTTATTTTGAATAAAAGAAATTCAATTTTCATATTTATTGACAAAGTTAATATAGGGATGCATAAGGTAATGCTCACTTCTGCATCCTTAGCAACCACCTAATTCTGTGTTATCTCATCAGTGAATTCACTATCCACCTGCTATAATCAAAGTCTATATTTCTGAAATTGATATGTATCTTGTCCTATTCCTTGCAGGGAAAGTATCTTATCACTCAACACCTTAGGAAACTAAAATGCGCATTTCTATCACAATTTGGGTATCACAGAACAAATATAAATATCTGAATTTAGTATTCCTACATTTTAATAGATAAGATTTTCTGGTTGATATTCATCTGGTAACCAGTGGAAAATGATTTCCCTATTACTGTTTATCATCATTGGCAAAAATTGTGGTGATGTCAGTATCTTATTGCAGTTTGTCCCAAATCATTTTAATGGCTAAAGATCATAATGTGGTTATGTATTAGGGGTTATTTAATAATAATCACATTTTGGAGAGCCTATTATGTCTTCTATTCTTGCAACCATAAAAGGGATCATTTGACAAATCTTGTTATTCTAGAAAATATGATAACATAAACATGGGAAATGGAATTGGACTCTACTTTCTAAGACTGTATAGAATGGAGATAGAATGGATAGGGACACTAACCAAAAATTAAATGCAATGTATTGTTCTATATTAAAATTATATGCCAGATACAAGAAAAACTTAAGGCATATTGCTGATAATTATCTGAGAGAATCCAAGATGTATTTAAAAAGCAGAGGAGCCTTGAGCTAAGACTGACAGGATGAAGAGGCACTTGGGTGACAATCAGCAGCAGACGTGACAGATGAAAGGAGTATCAGGTATGAAAAGCATAAGTCTGACAAGGTCTAAGAACACTAAGCAATTCAGAAAGGGAAAACAAAATGTTGAATCAGGTGAGATACAACATTTATGCATGGTTCACACTAAGAAAAATCTGTTATATTATGCAGAAGATTAGATTATTCTCTAATTAAGTTTTTAATAATTGTATTTCCATTTGTTGTTGACCAGTAAGATATCTGTGTTGGAGATATCATCCTGAAGGCGCTATAGAGGATGGGCTAGAGGAAGATAAGCATAGAGAAAGAAAGATAATTAAGGAGAGTAATACAATTATCCAATGGAAAAGAATGAGGAAAGAGAATTAGGGCAGGGACAGTGAGGATGGAAAGGAGGGGGCCAAAAAGAGAGATGTTTAAGACAGAGAATGGGTCAAGTTACTGAATCTGGAAGGTAACCACATAGAGAAATCTGGGATCAAGTTCCTTTGTTTCTGGATGGGGGTAATGAAAGGATACTGTTTATTCCTGGGCTGCTGGAGTGCTCCAATACTCACAAATCAATGTGATATACCACATTAGTAAAAGAAAGGGTAAGAACCATATCATTCTTTCAATGGATGCAGAATAAGCATTTGACAAAATACAGCATCAATTCTTGATAAAAACAAAGTCAATAAGAGAAAGACAGTTATCATATAATCTCTCTGATAGGAGGAATTTGAGAGGCAGGGTGAGGGGTCATGGAGGGAAGAGAGGGAAAAATGAAACAAGATGGGACCGGGGAGGGTGACAAACCATAAGAGATGCAATCTCAAGAAAAAAAACCTGAGGGTTGCTGGGTCAGGGGGTGGAAGGGGGAGGGATAGAGTGGCTGGGTTATGGACATTGGGGAGGGTATGTGCTATGGTGAGTGCAGTGAATTGTGTAAGTCTGATGAATCACAGACCTGTACCCCTGAAACAAGTAATACATATATATTACTTAATTAATTAATAATAAGGGGAAATAAATAATTTTTAAACAGTTATATATGGAACATAACTCAACATCAAAAATGCCATATATAAAAATTCCACAGCTAATATCATTCTCAGTGGGGAAAAACTGAGAGCTTTTTCTCTACAGTAAGGAACAAGACAGGCATTCCACTCTCACCATTACTATTTAACATAGTACTGGAAATGTTAGCTTCAACAATCAGATGACAAAAAGAAATAAAAGGCACCTGAATTGACAGAGAAGAAGTCAAACCTTCATTTTTTGCAGACAACATGATACTCTATGTAGAAAACCCAAAAAAGACTCCACAAAAAAATTGCTAATAGTAATACATGAATTCAGCGAAGTTGCAGGGTATAAAATCAATGTACAGAAATCTGTTGTATTCCTATACACCAATAATGAAGCTGCCAAAAAGAGAAATCAAGGGCTCAATCCCATTTATAGTTGCACCAAAACCCATAAAATACCTAGGAATAAAACTAGCCAAAGAGGCAAATAATCTGCACACTGAAAATCAGGAAAGAAATTGAAGAGGACACAGAGAAATGAGGAAAAAATTCCATGTTCATGGATTGGAAGAACAAACATTGTTTGCTTATTTGTTTACATGTTTAAACATTGTTAAAATGTCTACACTACCCAAAGAAATCTACACATTGAATGCAATCCTTATCAAAATATCACCAGAATTTTTTTTTTTAAGAGAGAGCCATCATGAGTAATGGTGGAGGGGAGGGGCAGAGGGAGAGAGAAAATCTGAAGCAGCCTCCAAGCCCAGCATGGAGCCCAAGGCAGGGTTCAATTTCCCACCCTGAGATCATAACCTGAGTCAAAATCAGGATTTGGATGCTTAACTGACAGAGCCACTCAGGCGCCCCCACCAGTGTTTTTCACAGAGCTAGAATAAACAATCTTAAAATTTGTATGGAACCACAAAAGACCTTGAATAGCCAAAGCAACCCTGAAAAAGAAAAACAAAGCTGGAGGCATGACAATTGCAAACTTCAAGCTATATTTATAAAGCTGTAGTCATCAAGATGGTATGGCATGGTATGGCATGCCATGGTATGGCACAAAAACAGACACATAGATCAATGGAACAGAATAGAAAGCCCAGGTATGGATCCACAACTATATGGTCAATTACTCTTTGACAAAGTAGGAAAGAGTATCCTTAGAAAAACTTCAGTCTCTTCAACAAATTGTGTTGGGCAAACTAGATGGCAACATGCAGAAGAATGAAATTGAACCACTTTCTTACATCAGACACAAAAATAAATTCAAAATCGATTAAAGACTTAAATGTGAGACAGGAAATCATCAAAATCCTAGAGGAGAATGCACACAGCAACCTCTCCAACCTTAGCCATAGCAACTTCTTACTAGATGCATCACCAGAAGCAAGGGAAACAAAAGCAAAAGTGAACTATTGGGACTTCATCAAGATAAAAAGCTTTTGCACAGCAATGGAAACAGTCAACAAAACTAAAAAGCAGGGGGCGCCTGGGTGGCTCAGTGGTTTAAGCCGCTGCTTTCGGCTCAGGTCATGATCTCGGGGTCCTGGGATCGAGTCCCGCATCGGGCTCTCTGCTCAGCAGCGAGCCTGCTTCCCTCTCTCTCTCTGCCTGCCTCTCTGTCTACTTGTGATCTCTCTCTGTCAAATAAATAAAAATAAACAAAATCTTTAAAAAAAAAAAAAAAAAAAAAACAAAAAAAAAAAAACTAAAAAGCAGTCTACAGAATGAGAAAAGATATTTGTAAATGACATATCCGATAAAGGACTAATATCCAAAATCTTTAAAGAACTTATCAAACTCAACACCCCAAAAACAAATAATCCAGTTAAGACATAGGCAGAAGACATGAATAGACACTTTTCCAAAGAAGACATCCAAATGGCTAAGAGACACATAAAAAGATGCCTAATATCACTCATCATCAGGAAAATACAAATCAAAACCACAATGAAATACCACCTTGTACCTGTCAGAATGGCTAAAATTAACAACACAGAAAACAACAGATGTTGGCCAGCATGTAGAGAAAGGAGAACCCTCTTGTACTCTTAGGGGGATGTAAACTGGTGCAGCGACTCTGGAGAACAGTATGGAGGTTCCTCAAAAAGTTAAAAATATAACTACCCAGTGACCTAGCATTTGCACTATAAAGTATTTACTGAAAGGATATAAAAATATAGATTCAAAGGGGCACATGCACCCCAATGTTTATAGTAGCACTATCAACAATAGCCAAACTATGGAAAGAGCCTAAATGTCCATCAACTGATGAATGGAGAGAAGATGGGGGGGAATACTATTCAGCCATCAAAAAGAATGAAATTTTGCCAATCCTAATGAGATGGATAGAGCTAAAGTATGTTATGCTAAGAAAAATGAGTCAGTCAGAGAAAGATAAATACTATGTGATTTCATTCATGTGGAATTTAAAAATCAAAACAGATGAACATATGGAAAGGGGAAAAAATAAAGAGAGAGAGAGAAAGGGAAACAAATCATAAGAGACTCCTAAAGATAGAAAACAAACTGAGGGTTGATGGAGGGAGGTGGGTGGGAGGTGCGCTAAATATTGATGGGTATTAAGAAGGGCATTTGTTATGATGAGCACTGGTTCTTATATGTAAGTGACAAATCACTGAATTCTACTCCTGAAACCAGTATTTCACTATATGTTAACTATTGAGTTTAAATAGAATTAAAAAAAGAAAGAAAGAAACAAGAAAAATAATATAAAATAGAAATGTTTGGTTTGTTCTGTTTTTGAGAAAGAACATTCTCTTTAGGTTACACTAAATCAGAAGATCCTATGAAATTCTTCATGGATTTTCCAATTGTGAAATAAAAAATATTTTTAAATCTATTTTTTTCTGTTTTATATGATTGAGGATTTTAATGAAATCACTATAAATGATCAAATAAAGTTGATATCTAATGTTAACAATATTTAAATCACTGATACTAGGGTAATTGAGCCAGAAGCTGTATTAGAACTACATACTTTAAAGAAAATATGAAATAGTGATTCCCTATGCCTTGAAAAAGACTATTTATTAATAACAAGTTGTCCTTCATAGTATCATTCCCTAAGGCTATGACTCTCAAATGTTTTTGAATTTGGATCATCAGATGGACCTTTTCACACTTAATGCTGGAGTCGGAGAGGGGAGCAGGTAAAAGTGAGAAAATTCAGTGATAATAAGAGTGTCACCTCATCAGTCAAATTATACCAGGGCCAGAAGGAAGTGGACACAGCCCCTGGAGTGTAGTAGGATGGATAACAGTGTGCTTACCAAATCTCACCTTGAGCAGAATATTGGCTGTAGCTGGAAGAAAGATATTTATAAATCATGTAGGGTCAGGGTAGAGGTTAATGAGAATCCCATGGTCCATTCTTCAATAACAACAGATGGCCACTAAATGGTCTTTCAAGAAAGGTGGGTTCCATTATATTCAAGGTCTTTCTGGGGGGGAAAAAAAAACATGCAATTTCTCAGACAGAACTAATTTCTTAGTTATAAGAAACTACTGACTCTATCTCCATGTGTCCTCCCATCCTGCCTTGGTCTCAACCTCTCAGACAAAAACAGACAAAATAGTGTTAAGAAGGATGCCACATTACTTGGCTTATGTAACGCATCCAATTATTAATATCCTTAAAGTGTCCATGCATTTAATCCCCTTAGTCCAGAAAAATGCATATAAAATGTTTTCATGGTCCCATCCCCAAAAAAGCAGTTAATGGGCTGAAAGATTTTCTCTTTCCTTCCTTTTCTTACTTCTACACTTGCTATTATCTCTGGCATGGTTGAATGTGATAAAAAAAAAAAAAAAAAAAAAAAAAAAAAACTTCTTTTAGGGTCAGCATGTTTTATATTGTCATGTTTACCTCTAATATCCAAACTTGAACTGTTTTATGATTATGAAAAAGAGGCAATATTCTGGGGATATTAGTACATAAATCATTGTCAGAAAACCAATCCTGTGTTTCAGAGCAGCAAAAGCTTTTAAAGTATTGATATAGGTCCAACCAAAAGGGCATGCAGGATTTTCTCTTTTGTTCTAACTGGATATCTCGTAAAGATGCAGTTTTTAAGTCTTGAGAAATCAGTTGATTAAACATTCTTATAAATAGATTTATTTAATGGATTTAATTAAAGAAAGACTATCAAAACTGATTTTTTCTTAATATCTGCCATTTTACATATCATTTTTTAAATGTTAGAGCTAGAAATGTAAATTGTTATTTTAGGACTAAAGCACTTACTCAAAAGAACAACTAAAGCATTTTTTTCTAAAATAGTAGAAAGACAATCATTCTAATTCATGTTAAGAATTTAGAAAAGGAGTAAAGATTTATTGTTAAATTCTAACATGTCAATTATTCAAATAGTGTGTATTTTTTAAGCATCATTCACAAAGTTTCCATTAAAGTGTCTACATTTACATGAAAGTATTATTGCATCCCTTCACTTTATGAAACAAGTTTGCTGGGTGATGTAATACAAATGATTTAAATAATGAGGTTAAATAGAACTTTTAGGCCACAACTATTTATCTCATTATGACGATATTTTCATATTTTATCCTTTTGTAGGATGAGCTCAGAAGAAGAAAATATTTTTAAATGTCTAGTTAAATTAAATTAGTTGCAAAAAATCATTAAAATCTGAATCAAAAGAATTGAGACCTGGTTCTTCTATGGGTTATTTGCATTTTGACTTCAAGTAACTTTTAAATGTTTGGATCTCAGCTTTTCCCAAATAGAGTTGAGTAGGAAAAAGTAAAACTGTTTGCACACATCCACCCTATGCCACTGTTGTATTGTTCTATGATAAAAATAAGTTTAAACAATTAATTATTATATTGTTTATTTACCAATTTTATGTGTTTATGCAATATTATCTAACAATACTTTTTTTTTCTTTAAAGAAACAACACTATTCTATATAATGAAGATAAAATATTTTGACAGTAAGTTTACCTTCACCTGAGTAGGCACCATGGTTATTTCTACAGAAAGCAAGTAGAGCAAAGAAATTCACATCAAAGAAAGCATCAAAAGAAGTAGAAAAAGAAATAAAGAAATATGAATTGGAAACATTTCTTGCCCAGACATAATACATGGTCTGCCAGGGTGGTTAGCAGATAATAATAGCAGGAAATAAATCTGAATTTGGATTATGATACCGTAGCTCCCTAACTATACAACCTCAGTCAGTTAAATTACCCATCCCTTTAAACCTCAGTTTTCTAATCCATGCAATGGGGATAAAATAGAAACCAACTTGAGGTTGTTTTGAGGGTTGGATTAAATAACATGTTAGTGCTACTTGGCATGGTGCCCAACCAGTGCTCAATAGCTGGAATGGGTCTCAAGTATGCCTAGAGTTTAGCCTTGCTAGAAACCTTAGGATACTTGAAAAAATAACCTTCAGGTTACTAGTCAGGAAATAGTAAATAGTAAATAGTCAGGAAAAACAAAAGTAGTTTTTTACTTATCCTTTCTCTTGAGGACCAGTCAGACACATGCCTGCATCTTCAGGGACACAAAAAAGGCAAGACGATGATGAGAGAATGGGAAAGAGCAAGGTTTTCCATCTGTCAGAATCCTCACCTGGGAGGGTGGTAGCATCAGTAATTTCAGTCCCTGTGGGAAAACTGTGCAGTGACTGAGAAAAACTTATCTTCATCTGGGATTACGATACAGCCGTGGTTGTATATCAACTTTATATATCTTTTGCCATTAAAAAATATTTTATTCTTGAGGCGCCTGGGTGGCTCAGTGGATTAAAGCCTCTGCCTTCGGTTCAGGTCATGATCTCAGGGTCCTGGGATCCAGCCCTGCATCGGGCTCTCTGCTCCGCGGGGAGCCTGCTTCCTCCTTTCTCTCTCTCTGCCTGCCTCTCTGCCTACTTGTGATCTCTATCTGTCAAATAAATAAAATATTAAAAAATATATTTTATTCTTTAACTTTCCATCACTCTCATTTTCTTTCTATTTTTCCAGCCAGAAGAAAAAGTATCATATCTAGGGTTTCCGTTCAGTAATCTTTTCCCAGAAAGGTGACAGGTCACCTTCAATCCCAATCTTGTTTAGAACATCTCACGAGGTGTCTTAGGTAGTGGGCTATGAATTGGACCTGAAAACTGCTCAGATGCACAAAGGGGTAGGTAAATCAGAGGTAGATTTAACAGTCTTGCATCAAGGCTTCAACTTTCAGAAACCAGGATTCTCCTGAATCTTTGCTTTCCCTTATCATCTTATTTCCTCTCCAATACCATGTTCCTCCCAAACTCCCCAGATAAATTTGTTTAAAACCATTGATTTACAAGTGTGTGTTCCACTGTGTTATTGGCTGGAGACTTTCAAGTAATGATCCCAGTTGAATGACGTGTTAACTCTAAATAGGTTTTCCCAAACTTTGAGAAATCCTTAGCTTTCTGTTTTGTTTTGGATAGTATTTACTTTTAATAAAGATGTTACCTGTCCTTTTAGTCAAATATTATCTTTTATATAAAATCCAAATGCCCTGAAATGGAATTATTACTATCATTAAATTAACAACAAAACAACATCTAAAATAAATCTTAATTACAGTGAGATTTTTAACTTAACTCTAGTTTTGAGGGGCTGAAACTTTTCAATGAATTTTGTTATTAAATTCGGCTTTTCTTAGTCTTGGCAAAGCGAGTTAGAACAACAGGCAACTGTCCAAACTTTTAAATGTAACATTCTTAGAAACAAGCCCTATGTTTTGCTCAGTTTGTTATTGTCCATTCATGCCGTGACCACAGTAAATACTTTATATGTGTTTTGTTAAACGAGTCTTGCCCAAATCCATACCAAAACGGTATAAATCATGGAAAAGAAGGTACATTGATTTATGTGGCATTGCCTAAAGTGATTTTCTACTCTGATCTAATTAAAAAGATAATTGGGGCTTTTTTATTCTTTTCGTTCTGTCTAGTAGCTTATTTTCACCTTTTCCTCCCCTGTTGTTATGGGTTTTTTTGAGGGGTGGAATAGAGGGAGAGCTCATATTACAAAACTGAAACTTTTGGGATCATTGCATAAGTAGTAAGTATGAGTATAGAAAGCTAATAAAATCACTGTGAGCTAAATGACAATCCAGTTTAACTAAGAACAGCAGCAACAAAAAATGTATGATGTATAGGCAAGAGTATTGGATGCTACTGTCAGAAAGGCACTCAAATTATTGCGCAAGCTTAAGCAACTAGCATTCTGGCACTGCCAGGTTTGTTTCCAGCTTTTGGAAATTGCAAAAGATGAAATAAGCTAGGCTAAGATAAAGAAGTGGTATATATATACACAATGGAATACTATGCAGCCATCAAAAGAAATGAAATCTTGCTATTTGCGACAATGTAGATGGAACTAGAGGGTATCATGCTCAGTGAAATAAGTCAATCGGAGAAAGACAACTATCATATGATCTCCCTGATATGAGAACGTGGAGATGCAACATAGGAGGTTAGGGGGATAGGAGAAGAATAAATGAAACAAGATGGGATTGGGAGGGAGACAAACCATAAGTGACTCTTAATCTCACAAAACAAACTGAGGGTTGTTGGGGGGAGGTGGGGTTGGGAGAGGGGGAGCGGGGTTATGGACATTGGGGAGGGTATGTGCTATGGTGAGTGCCATGAAGTGTGTAAACCTGGCGATTCACAGACCTGTACCCCTGGGAATAAATATACATTATATGGGTATAAAAAAAATAAGAAATAAAATTTTTAAAAATGGGGAAAAAAAAGAAGAAGAAAAAACTAAGTGGATAAGAGATCTTAGAAAGAATATTTCAGCCTTAGTAACACCCATAGTTGTCTTTCGTTTTGGTCTGCCTTGAGACCTACCACAAGGAGTAACAGACTTTGAAACAGGAAGAAATAAAAGGCTGGCTTTGATCATTGAAAGAAGCTCTTCTAATGAAGATGAGGGTGGTTTGCAAGTAACAATGTTGCTCTACATCAATATCTTTCCCAAAAGTCAGATGCTAGAGTAGGGGAAAATGCTGAATGTCTTTGATCTTTGTAACCAATCTCAGTGATGAAAGTTAAAAGGACAGCACAAAGAAAAAGCTACAAAAATTCAGATTTACATAAATACCCAAGGAGTATGAAAAGAGTAGAGAAGTAAACCTAGCATAGTTTTAGACCCCTAGCAGCCGAGGAAATACATTTTTAGGCATAGGGAAAAACTTTATCTGCAGAGCTGGGGACAAGCAGGTGACTTATAACAGTTTAACATAATCCAGTAAGAGAGGAGACTTCTAGGAGATCTTCAGCCCTACCAATGTCAAGAGGCGTTCTCAGATACCTTGGCAGTAATCGATAAAGTATCCATCAACTGTTCAGGCCCAAAATCAAACTACAAGGAGGATAAACTTTGAAAACATTATGCTGAATGAAAGACCACATATTATATCTTTTCATTTATAAAAAGAGATAAAAAATGAATGAACTTGGTGATCACCTTGGTCTGTGAGGGACCGAGACTAGGAAAAATGGGGAATGACTACTAATGGGATCCTGTGGGGGTGCTGAAATAGTCCTGTGAAATTAGGTAGTGGTGATGGTCACACAACTCTGTGAATACATTAAAAAAAAAAATTGAATTGTACTTCCTAAATGGGTAAATTATATGATATGGGAATTATATTTCAATAAAGCTGTTCTAAAAAGTGAAAATGAAGAAAAGGCTGCCCAGAGTCTTGGAAGAGATCTGTGAGGTAATTGGAGTGCTCACTGTTAAAATAATTCCTGTGGCCGGGAAAATGACAGCATGGATTGGCAAAGCCTATGAATTGCAACTCTATTCAAAAGAGCATGGGTAGGGGCACCTGGGTGGCTCAGTGGGTTAAAGGCTCTGCCTTTGGCTCAGGTCATGATCTCAGGGTCCTGGGATTGAGCCCCACATCTGGCTCTCAGCTCAGCGGGGAGCCTGCTTCCTCCTCTCCCTCTCTCTCTGCCTGCCTCTGGGCCTACTTGTGATCTCTGTCTGTCAAATAAATAAATAAAATCTTCAAAAAAAAAAATAAAAAGAGCATGAGTAGAGTCCATTTCTAAAGAATCACATGGATATCCAAGTGCAATTCAGGAGTTTTTGAAAGGAGACGGGAGGGAGGGGGGGTGGACAGTGAGTAAAGAATACTATAGAGGCATATGCAAGTGTTATCAAAGAGAGAAGTCATTTTTTTTTCTTTTTATACATTTTTCTTGACTGAAGTAGGGATTGTTCTACTTCTTAGTAAAGAAAGAGAATCCTACATGGGGCTTTATTGAAGTCTCATAGAAACTGAGTTATATAAAATTTTTCTTCATTAATCCCCATTTTATGGACGAGTAACTACGAAAATAGAGAGACTGAATGATTTGAACAATCTAGAGCCAGTAGAGGAAGAAGCCAAGATTGGAATGTAAGCCTTTTAGCTCTAGACCATATGGTCTTTCCCTATGCCATGTTGCCTGCCTCTCTCAAGATTCTGCTGATTTATCATATTTGGAGTTCTATCTCATTTTTTTTTTTCCTTTGGGATTTATTTTTTTTTCCATTTTATTTATTTTTTCAGCGTAACAGTATTCATTCTTTTTGCACAACACCCAGTGCTCCATGCAAAACGTGCCCTCCCCATTACCCACCACCTGTTCCCCCAACCTCCCACCCCTGACCCTTCAAAACCCTCAGGTTGTTTTTCAGAGTCCATAGTCTCTTATGGTTCGCCTCCCCTCCCCAATGTCCATAGCCCGCTCCCCCTCTCCCAATCCCACCTCCGAAACCAACATTCCCTTGGAAATGACTACAGAGAGAAAACATTCTACTTTTTTTGAAGTTCTTGTTTAGTTGATATAATAGAACAAACATAATTAGGAGACGGCTTTAATTAAATGACTGTGTATTCTGTGCCTGCAAATTTCCATTAAAATGAAAAAAAATAATATTGCAAGAAGGCTACACTTCTGTTGGGAGTAAAATTGGGACAGTCACTTTGAAAATTGTCAGTATTGAATTGAGGCAAACAAATGCACAGTTTGTGGTGAAACAATTCTACTCTTAACATGGTTGCCAAAAGACATGTACAAGAATGTCCAAAGGATCCTATTCTTAATACCCCTCCAAACCCAAAATGATCCAAATGAAATATATGTGTTCTATTCAATTAGTGGAATACTGTAGAGCAATCTCCCCAAGTCTGCAGTCATACACAACAACATAGACTAATCTTAAAAAACATACCACTGAGGAGGAAAAAAGCCATAAGCAAATGAATATACACAGTACAATTCTGTTTATAAAAAGTTGAAAGCCAGGAAAAACTAACCCTGGCAGTAGGAACAGAGGTAATAGGACCTGGAGGTGGAAAAGAGGGCAGCTCCTCGGGTACCACAATGCTATTTCTTAATATGGGTGTTGATCCATGGGGATGTAGATGCAATAAAAATTGATCAAGCTAGACACTCATGATTTGGTATTTTTATGCATGTATAGGTATGCATATTCAAATATATATCATGTGAACTTCTGGAGGAGAGTTACCCTGAATTTCCAGATTTTTGCCTAACAAAATCTCCTATATAAAATATGCATATGACAGATTGTCTCTTTACACAGTAAAGCAAACCCTGAGAGAAATCCTCCACTAGAATGGATTATATATTCAGTTGTTTGTTTCAAATTCACACTTATAGACAATCATACAACATGGGACTGTACACAAATGACAAATTGCTCCAGGGAATTTACCCAAGGAGGAGGGCTTTCACCTGAGAGGTGGTTTTGAAACTAAAAAGATATAATGTAGTAAAAGCAACAAAGGAATCCTAGTGAAACTACTCCAAGGGTTCATGAGCAGGTGGCTTTGAGGAGGTGTCATTTAACAAGAAAGAGCTAGCAGTGCGAAGCCCTGAAGCCAGAGCTTTCTCAGCAAGAAGAAATAGCAAATGCCAAGCCCCTGAGGTGAGAACGAACATGGAATTCATGAAAAGTAGAACGAGGACTGGTTGCTGGCTCCAGTGGGGGTTCAGGAAGTGACAGAGATGGTCGGACGAGCAGGTGGTTGGGTGACTCCGGTCAATGCAGCTAAGGAAAATGAATTTGAGTGCAATTTTGAAGCCACTGGAAGGTTAAAACAGGTCAATAACATGATCTAATTGACATTTTTAAAAGTTCAGTCTCAGTGAGCTACACAAAATGGATTGTAGGGGGTGGGGGATTGAAAGCAGAAAACCACTACGAGGTTACTGCTCTAGTCCCAGTGACAGCTTGGCTAGGAGGCATCAAAGGATTGTATGGAGGGGTGACCGACAGAGAAGAATCCAAGTTTGAGGGCTTGAACAAGTCGGAGGAGGGTGGTTTCGTTTCCTCAGAAAACTTGGCAAGGTCAAGATCAATGGGAAAAAATGCATATTCAGCATTTAACCTAAAGGGTGGACATGTTTAATTCATGTCATTTTTTGTTGTTATCACTGTTGCCTAGGCTGTTTTGGTAGGCTGTAAAACTGAAAATAAAACGTGATTTGTGCAAGATACTTCAACATCAGTATCTATACTTAGAAGGAATTCTGAAATAAGCTCCTCTTTTTACAGGTAATGAGATTAAATATTAGGGAGCTAAATGATTTTTCTCAAGGCCGACTTTACTCTCAAAAGCACAGAGTCCTGAAATCTGCTTTTATGAACATGAAATCTCTTTAAATTGCTATGTAGTGGAGTGGAAATATTATTTATAACCAAAATGGCAGGGCAGAAGTGCAGCTCATATGAGTTGGGAATTCATCTCTATTCTGCAAATACCAAAACTGCCTCTATTTCTTCTGTGTGCTAAATGGTGGAAACTAAAGTAGATAATTTATCTGGTTTTGAGCAAAGCACATTGATGAGTCTTTTTTATGGCAAGCTAGAATCAAAAAGAGTAAAGAACTAACCTTTGCATGTTACAGCAAATGGAATTGAGTTTGGAAGAAACCTATTCTTTGATAGAAAAGCCACACCAAAACGTTTTGCATGAAAATTTTGTTTATTCTTTTGTAGATTAAAAATGTGTCGAAGTTCCATAACTGGTTAGGTACAAAGCAGGCAGAACACAGGAAATGAGGCAGTGGGTACTTAGAGCCTGAGTAATAAATTTTACTAATTTGAAACATACGCAATTTTAATTACTTAAAATTCATCAGTAACCCTAGCACTTTTATTACTTAGACCAAAGATATTTTCAGGGAGGAGAATTTTATTATTGACATTATTTAGAATTGTCTACCTATGGTGACAAAAATATCAGTTTTGAGTTGGTTTTTTATTTTTAATTATCTAAAGACAATGTCTCTCTCAAGGGTAGACCATACCCACCTACCTTCCCTGGGTTTGCCAACATAAGGAAATACTATCTAGATTAAGATAGTTACTAAAATTAGCAAGTATATATATTAATATATACATCATATATGTGTTATTATGTTATAGCTTGTATAACCTCATACATTTATTTCTCAAGGAGTTGATATCTGTGACACAGAATGTATTAAATATGAAAGGCTGACATTTATCATGAGATCAATAATTTCTAAGAGATGCAGAAGTACAAACCTGCGATATAAACATCTTTCTTGAAAGTAAATTTCACATTTTATGCAGATTTGCTTGGCTTTCAAAATGTAATCTGACATTGTATGCCCTATAAATAAGCTCAAATTTTATACCTAATAAAAGACTTCATATAAAGATAATCATTTCCCCTATTTATACAATATGAATGTAATAAAATTTTAATTATGCACTCTGGAAATTCATACCAAAAAAAAACCAAAAAACAAAAAACAGAAGTCAGTCTCTGCACAGAAAAACTTTCAAGTTCTCATAATTCTGAAAATCTCATTTTTCCATAAAGAACAATGATATATCAGGATTAACTTCTTATACTTCAAACTGTTCTCTTTCACTCTGTTCATAATCATGTAAAAGATACACACACATAAATAAATGTTATGAGTCAAAATGAGGAACTTGCTTAAACTTTAGTTCAATATCATCTATCTGTGCAAACATATCACACAAGTGGTAAATCTTCTGGAAATTTCTCCTCACATGGACAGGTTTCCCCATGGAGCCTTCCACATGGAGCTGTGCTTTACATTTTCATCGTAATTTAGAGAATGTGTAAAACAAAACCTTAGAAATCTGGACTGATAGAGTACATTTGAGAAGAAAACAATTGGAAGTTGTTGAAATATTTTTATGCCATTGTACCAACCAGTCACATGTATTCAAAATGGTATGACAGAAAATCAATAAAATACATTAATCCTGACTTGGTTCCACTAGATAAAAAATAAATAAATAAAAATGAGAATAACAGCTACTATTCCATACAAAATGTATGGTAAGGTACATGGTCTCAATCCACACTAAGTTTTGCTATAACTGTGAATTGTATTGATTTTCTTCAAACAGCTGAGAAGTATTTGATGTGAGTCTTATTCGGCCCATAACAAAGAAGTACCAGATTTGATCCAAATTGTTAACATATTGCATTATGGACTAATTACTTTTTTAAAATCCCAGTTCTGGTTAGTTTCTTTGTACTCAGCATCAACCAAAGCTATCCTGCAAAAAGCAGTTACTTTGCAGAGACTTCTAAAGGAGAAACTTTGCCCATGGCTGATCCTATGTGTACTGAATCGCTATCTCAAAGAAATGTTTGGTGTTCTCTCTTGCAAAAGCTGCTGCTTTTTTGTAGATCCTCCTACTGTTTTAGACTCTGCTTGGTCCTTTGGACACAGGTGGTTATCTATTACTCTGATGTAAAAGAAAGCATTTTGTTTCTGCACAATTTGGTATAGACCCTTCAATTTACAGACATTCTGAAACCATTGTTTCCTTGTTGGCTTTGGTTTCCTATTAGCCTGAATAGAATATACAAAATTTCTTCCACTACCACATGCCCAGTATAGGAGTAGAAACCCAGCTTCCCTTCAGCTTCCAACTGCAGCTAGCCTAGTAGATACATCCTGTAATTTGTTACATGAATCCTGATGGATTGACTTTGCTCCATGACCTTGGTAATCAGCTTGTCATGTAATGTTAAGATTTCTTCCAGAACTGCGTGTCCTTGAACATAACATTTCATGTCACTGGGTCTCAAATTACTCATTGGTAAAATGGAGGAGGGAAGGGATAGTCATATTCATGTGCTTTTCTAAATGTGTAAAATGAAGTCAATCATTATCATCTCTGGTAGACCTGTCGTTCAGAAAAAAAAGGAAGAAAAGAAGTGGCTACTCCTACATTCATTTGCATATTCATTCACCCACTAAAATGTAAACTTCATGCAGACAAGAGACTTGCTTTTCTTCTCTGGGAATCCAGTACCAAAAGCAGTGTCTGACACATATACTTACATTCAGAAGATACAAAGATACATTAAAAGAAATAAAATGAAGGTAACTTACTGCCCTCAAAGATCTGACCACTCCATAAGCCCTCCCACCGTGTTACAGTGAAAAAGCTTGGGGTAGGGACACAAAAAACCGGAGTTCCTCCTTCCACTTTGAAATCTACTCACTACGTGATTTTGACATCATTTAACCACTAGGTGCCTCTGTTTGGTTATCTAGAAATGGAATAATATGCACTGGAAAAGGATAATATATCGAGTTCAGCCGTATATAACAGGAAATCCAAGTAAGTAATAGAAGCTTAACAAACAAGACCAGTATGTATTTTTCTTCAAACAATGAAAATTCCATAATGAGGAACTTCAGTCCAGCTTAACAGCTCCATGATACTATCAAAGACCCAGTTTCTTTTTGTTTCTCTGTTCAGCTGTCCTTAGCATGTGCATCTCATTTTATGGTGACAGATGGCTGTTAGAGTTTCAGTATCACAACCATATTCCAACATATTCCAGGAAGAACAAAAGGTCAAGGGTCAATCTGGCTGAGTTGGCTTCCTTTTAAGGAGTTAGGCACATGCCAGAACTATATCATATATTTATCAAAAAATAATGCTAAGAAACATAGTTTTGTAACTGTTCACTTGCATATCCAACAAAATCAAAACTTTGTTAGTAAGGAGGTAGGGATGGATAAGTATTAAGTAATAAGCTAGTTGTTTTAGTCACAAGTGCAATCTATTTCCTTATCACAGTCAAGATTCCCTGAACTATACACTCACTAGGAGAAGAGTGAAAGCTAACAGTTTACTAATTTCAAACTACCCCATAAAAAGCGTAAAATTCACTACTATATGATTTTGTTCCATTTAATCTAATTCTGTAAGTTTCAAATTGGGTGTCTTGGTTATGATGCCCAAATGTTTTCTGAGTTTTCTCATACTGAAAATTGGAGTGATAACATCTATCCTCTTAATCAAAAAAGTTTACATATCAGATGAACCAATGGATGTTACAGTTCTTCACCAGCTGAAAATTATGATACAAATATAAATTCTTATTATTGTCATACTTTGCTTTGGCTCATCTTGCCCCCCTCTATGAACATGAGTCCTTCTCCCACACAAAATTCTTTGCTCAGTCATGATTTCATAACAACGTATCATCTTCTTACGGCATGACAATCTTTTACACTTAAAATAAAAGTAAAAAAGTTTATATAAAGAAATAAAATTATTTCCTCCTGAAAACTCTCCTCTAATTTGACATGCTACTTACTACCCTCACATCACACTGTACTAACCAATGTGAATTTCAAAGTATATTTGAATATTTGAATAATTATTTATTCATTTCTATAACTTGTGCTCTTTGCTGTATATAACCTTATTCAAATAACTTATTTATAAGAATTTCAACTATTAGTTGTAATGAAGGGAAGCACACATTGATAATCTAAAAGTGTTAAGGGCAGTTTATATTTGTTTTGGGAATGCAGTTTTTTCAGGGGATTTGCTTTCCTACTTACTTTTTTTTTTCTGGCTAGAATTAAAATTATTTGCATTCCTTGGGCAGGGAGGCAGAAGATACTGAGTAGAATTGTGAGTACAGAAAGAGGATGATCTGGGTATAAACAAAACTCCATCATGAAGAAGACACACAATTTTAAAATATCCTAATCACTGAGAGTTGATCACATAATGCATTTGCTTTTGTTCATTCCATTTCTCTACTACACTATAAAGTCCTTGGTAGAAGAGTCTGCTGCAATCAAATTCTATAAACGTTAAAGTGAAAAGTACTATACCAAACCCTTACTCTGAACATGATAAATAATGCTCAGTAGCAAGAATATAGTTACTCCTCCTGGGACTGACCCAAATCATATAGGCTGATGTGATTTTATTGTGTCTTTTATCCTCTCTCTTCTGATATAAATATCTGCATGTTTGCGTGTGCGTACGCATATGTATGCATGGAGAGAGATAGAGAGGAGAAGGGAAATTGAATAGAATAATGAGAGAAAATGATGTTCCAACTCGTTTTAATGCCAAGATTCATAGCAGCATAGGGAATGATTTCATGGGAGAAAAATAATAAGATAAATATTTAAATCATATATTTCATAAATATAAGGTGATTTTGGAGTTTACCTCAATGAATGTCAATGTCACACTTATTGCTTTTATTTAATTGAGAAAAGGATATGCATTAGCTGTCTCTTAGCTAGGTTCATTTGTAGTCTATTAATGATTTCATTTGCATTTTTACCAAGAACAAAAAAACACAGTTATTACATAGGTCTTTTTTCTCCAGGCACTGAGTCATTATTTAATTAAGTGCTGTTTATAGTTTTACATATCACATTTGTACTTTCATCTACGTGCTGCAATTGAATAAGCATATATTTAATTTATCATCTCATATATTTTTTAATCTAGGCATGTGAAGATCATTAACTTTTCCTATAATGGCATGTTTCTTTAAATCCTTTAACTCATAGTAGTTTCACTTCCTTTTCTTTGAAAATAGTATTGTTAAAAAAATAGAGGCCAAACAAAAACCAAAATATTCTGACAGTTTTTCAGTGACCTAGTTTACAGATTCTATTTTTAAAGTAATTGTATTTTTACTCTATATTGTATAGTGTTTTCAATTGCTTTTTTACACAGACTTGGTTTTCCCACTGCATGTCTCCTTTTAAGAGTTTTGTAAGTAGTTAAACATGTTTTGAAAATTCTGCAAAATCCTTAATAGAGCTTAAGCTAATATAACATAAGAGAACATTATCAAATTGAAAGAAATTGGTATAATATATAAATTCAGGAGGCTGTGATCATTATCTACAATTACAGGAAGAATTTTAGGAAACAGAAGTATAACATTATGAAATGAAAATTGATTTTGAATGTTAGGAAAACAGTATGAAAGCCTTTACACTCTATGACACTCTTCTGAGGTAGGTAAAATAACTCCCTATGTAGAATAGTTTTATTGGCACATCTTTAAGAAAACATGAAGCAAAATGCCAGAGAAAAATCTATAGCTATCTCTGTATCTCTCTCTCTATATATATACATCATCTATCATATGTCATCTCTATATCCATAGCTCTATAGTCCATGTGTTTAAAGAGAAGACTGAAAAATTCACCAACATTTTACCAGAGTGGTGATGTCTCCCCAATGAGACTTCACTCTTTGTATACTGCTCTCTTCACCAATGGTAGGCAGAATCTCCGGGCTCAATTTTCCCAAAACAAACAAACAAACAAACAAACAAAAACAAACCTAGGCAGGTTTAGAGAAAAAGAATCAGAGCTTCAACAGCCTGGAGATGAATCAGAGGGAAACTGGAGTAAAGGGTAAGGCTGAGAATCTAATAGTCTAATACAGAGAAGCCAGGAATTGGAACATACAAATTAATGGGCTGGCCAGAGCCTTGATGTTCCTAGTCATATGAATATAGAAAGAATAGTGAGTGAGGAAGTAGACCTTGAGATACCTCCTCCAAGTTAGTAGGCTAATGAAGCGGTTGTAGGTCTGTGTTAGTCACTCTCAGAATTAGAAACAAACTATATCTGGAGGCAAATTTATCCAAACACCTTCGGGATAAGATCTTAGGTGAAGATTACCAAACAGACTAGAAGCCAACCCTCTGATGATAACAGAAATACAAAGATTGAAAGCAAGGATTGAATATCTGGGAACTGCCAGATATAGAGGATAGGAGAGCTATGTAGAAAATTCAATGGAAAAAATGCATTTTAAAAGTAGGTGTAGGGCAACTGGGTGGCTCAGTGGGTTAAGCCTCTGCCTTCGGCTTAGGTCATGATCTCAGGGTCTTGGGATGGAGCCCACATCAGACTATCTGCTCAGCAGGGAGCCTGCTTCCCCTTCTCGTTCTCTGCCTGCCTCTCCGCCTACTTGTGATCTCTATCTCTCTCAGTCAAATAAATAAATAAAATCTTAAAAAAAAAAGTAGGTATCGAACAAGAAGACATAAAGAATGATGGGAAAATTTGAAAATTAAATTTCTAGAAATGAAAGACATAATCATTGAAATAAAAACAAATTCAGTGGAAGGTTAAATGAGAGATTAAGTGCATTTGAAAGAAAATTTGTGAGCCTGAAAAATAAATGTTAAAAAAAAAAAAAACAACCCTTTGAAAGCAATAAGGAAAGACTGGAGATAGAAAACAAGAGAGATTTAAAAACCTAGAAGAAAGAATAAAAACGTTTCACTTATACCTAGTTGAAATTCCAGGAACAAGTGCTAAGCTAAGAGCTAAAGAGATAATACTTAAAGTCATGATAAGAATAAATTTTCCAGAAGTAAAAATATAGACCCACAAACTTAATGCATCCCAAGCAAAATTCATGGAAAAAAATCTAGGCCAAAACACACCGTCACAAATCCAAAAAACGATAAAGAAAATATCATGAAATAAAAAGGAAATGTTACCTGTAATGGAATGCCTGTTGAAAGGACCATGGAATTCTCAACAACAGCAGCAACCAGAAGACATGAAATGTTATCTTTAAAGTATTAACAGAAGGTAACTAGTTGTCAACATAAATTATTACTTAAAACATGGTACTTCATGTCATACTATTATGATACTCTGTTATTATGATTCCACATTAGTCAACCAAAGCACAATATTTTATATAGGACAGCATATATGTGTGATAAAATGATACTTAGTATACTTAGTATGTAGTATAACGTAGTGTAGTATAGTATGGTGAAGCATAACATAGTATAGTATAGCAACTATAACATACTGTGTTTGAAATGGTGGGGATCCTAAAATGAAGGGAGGTAGGAGAATGGAGCACACCCACAGATATATGTTACAAGCAGGGTTGAATTTTTTTTTTTTATATTTTATGTATTTATTTGACACAGGGAGAGAGACAGTGAGAGAGGAAATACAAGCAGGGGGAGTGGGAGAGGGAGAAGCAGGCTTCCTGCTGAGCAGGGAGCTAGATGCAGGCCTGGATCCCAGGACTATGGGATCATGACCTGAGCCAAAGGCGGTCTCCTAATGACTAAGCCACCCAGGCACCCCCAGGGTTGAATTTTTGATGTGTGTGTTGGTTCATGGGTTTACATTGTATCATAACAAAAAGGCAAGCAAGCATAGACCAAGATAATAGTGCATTGTTAACCAAGAGCTCTGTTAAAATAAAATACTGAGCAAAATTAATCTCCATCCATTAAGTAATTGAACATAAGAAATATATATGGCATAAAAATAATCAGTAGTATTATTTAACTGCTAATAACAATCTTTAAAGTGTTACAAAAGAAAAATAGCTACTGAGTTTATGGATGTGCTGTGCAAATAGTCCTCTCCCATCAACATCGATAGCTTTTCTTCCCTCAGGGTTGAGACGGAAAGCACAGCTACAGAATGATTTCCTAGCATCATGGACTCTGAATCTTTTTTCTATTACACACAGAAAAACACCTATCATCAAAATAAATAGTTACTAATCTGCTTCTAATGGTTCCACACAAGCTCAGAAAGAAATAGGGCGACGCTGAAATGCTGCATTAAGTATAGGAGTCATAAGACATGGAAAATAGCTTAAGGGCAATATCAAATATAAATTGCCTGGAAATAAATGATTCAGTATTACTATGTTCATGAAAGTTCTCTGGTTTTTATTTAGCAAATTATTGAGTGGTAGTATCTTAGGTCATGATGAATTCTGAAGTAATGTCTCCATTAGATCTATATCACTTAGTATTTTTTCTAGCATCACCTTGGTCCTCTGTAGCAATATAGAGAAGTAAGACATTGATTTGGAACAGAGTTTCACCAGGAGTGGCTGATTCCATGATGGCTACAGACATCACTGGGATAAGGCTATAGATAAACTCAGCTAAGCTTAAAGGATATGTATTTGACCAACATATATATTAGCTAAGCACATACAGATATCCAATTTGTTTTTCATTATAACAATCAAGTCGTTTTTAAGGAAATTTTATAGCCTTCGTTTTTACCATTTTAGTTTGTTTTAGTATGGAACACTGGCAAATTTGCATGTCGTTCTCATGCTACTCTTCTCTATATCATTCTAGTTTCAGTGTGTGTGCTGTCCAAACTAATACTACTATCAGTGTTTATAAACATTGTTAAGGACTTATATTAAACGCTCAGATTTTCTATATTTGTATTAAATCAACAAGTTTTTCAGACATGAAAATAAAGATATCAGATGTTTATATTAGTGTGGTGTTGTACTAGAAAAATCTTTGATAATATTTAGTAGAAGTAAATATGTTCCTAGAAAGCTTAAGTTATAGATTCTTTTTTTTTAATTTTTTAAAAGATTTTATTTATTTATTTGACAGAGAGAGAGAGATCACAAGTAGTCAGAGAGGCAGGCAGAGAGAGGGTGGGAAGCAGGTTCCCTGCCGAGGAGAGACCCCAATGCAGGACTCAATCCCAGGACCCTGAGATCATGACCTGAGTGGAAGGCAGAGGCTTAACCCACTGAGCCACCAGGCTCAGTTATAAATTCTTTTAGTTATAGATTATAAATTATAGATTAAAGTTATAGATTCTTTCAGAGAACAGTACTACTTCAGATAAAGAAGATTGAAATAAATCTGGTGCGTAATAATCTTTAGAGATAACTGCTGACATAGTAAGAATAAGTCTATAAATAAATTCAGCCCAGCTGAAAGAGAACACTTTTTGTAATGTAGCCTCCAGGATTTCTTGCATCATTAAAAATTTCAAAGCGACAACCAATGAATAAATAAAACAACCAATGCTTGTGTTATATCATAACTTAAGCACTTAAATAGCTCTATAGAAATTTAATATTAGGCTAATGTGATATACAGGCATAAATAAACATAACAAATAAGGCAGATTATTCAATGTAAGAATATTTTTATTTTCCAGATTCAACCATATTACCACGCATGGTAGGATTTCCTTCTTTTCTAAGACTGAATAATATTCCATTGTGTGTATATACCACTTTTTCTTTATCCATTCATTTGCCTATGGATGTTTAGGCTGCTTTCATGTCTTGGCTTTTGTGAATAATGATTTAATGGATATGGGAGTACAGAGAGCCCTTGAAGATCCTGATAGCAATTCTTCTATATATATACACAGATGTGGGATTAATGAATTATATGATCTTTTATAGTTTTAATTTCTTGAGGAATCTCCATATCTACTGTGGTGCATAATGGTTTCATCAATCTACATTCTCATAAAAAGTGTGCAAGGGTTCCCTTTGCTCCACATTCTTAACACTTGTTACTTTTGTCTATTTGATGATAGCCATTCTAACAGCTGTGAGATGATATCTCATTATGGCTTGTTTTAAATATCCTTGATCATTAGTGATGGTGGAGACCTTTTCATATACGTTTTGGTCATTTGTACTCTCTTCTTTGAAGAAATGTTGATTTGGTTCCTTTGCTCATTTTTAATTGGATTATTTGTTTCCTTGTTATCGAGTTTTAAGAGTTTCTTATATATTTTGGATATTAATCCTATATTAGATACAAAATTTACAAATATTTTTCTCCTATTCTGCAGATTATCTTTTAATTTTACTGATTATTTCTTTTGTTGTTAAGCTTTTTTTAACTCACTGAGCCACCCAAGTGCCCCTGTTGTTAAGCTTTTTTAAAGTTGTTCTTTATTTGTCTTTTCTTTAGTCATTTTATTGAGGTATGATTTACATATTAAAAGCTATACATATTTAATTTAGACAATCTGATGAGTTTGGAGATAAGTCCACATCTGTGAAAATTTCATCACAGTCAAGGCTTTTTATTTATGAAGAATTTACTTTTTATTTATGAGGAATTTATAAGGCTTTACTTTTATAAGAAATCTGAAATAGCCAAATTCATAGAAGCAGAGAGTAGAATAGTGGTTGCCAAGGGATGGGAGGAGGAGGAAATAGAGCACTATTAGTTAAAGGGCACAAAGTTTCAGTAATAAAATATGAGTAAGTCTTAGAGATCTACTGTACAGCCCACCAACAACAGTTAATAACATTGCTTATGTACTTAAAATATTTACTAAGAAGGTAGATCTTATGTTACATTTTATTATATAATAATATTAATAATAATGAATAGGGTGAGAAGAAACTTTTGGAGATGATAGATATGTTCATGGTATAGGTTGTGATGATGGTTTCACAGGTGTATAATTATCTTCAAACTCATCAAGTTGATACATTAATTATGTATGGTTTTTGTATATTAATCATACCTCAATAAGGTGCTTTTTTTAAGAAAGAGTATATTTTTCCTAAAATAAGTCCTACTTTTTTTCTCTATGGTTTCATATAAACATCTGAAGATCTTAAACATTACTGATTAAATTATGATCACTTTATTTACTGTAATAAGTTAACTGTGTGGATATGACGATCTTTGGAAATAGGCAGTATAGAATAAGAGTTTGTAAATATAAACATTTAAGACAAATGTCATTCTGTCAATGAGCACAGGCATAAGAGATGCAACTGAGTCTGAAACTCGGCTCAACTGCTGCCCAGCTGGTGACTTTGGGCTAGTTTCCTTATCAGCAAATGAGGCCATAATTATCTCAAAGGTAGATTTTTAACATTAAATGATAAATGCATATCATGATTTTGCAGAAGATGAGCCATGTAATAAACACTCAGTAAACCATCATTTTTTCACTAGCCTATATTGAATGGTAGCATGAATGAGAAATGGAAAGTAAATGCCAATCCAAATGCTGATAGCCTAAGTATTCAGTGAGCTTAATAAAATTCAGGATTTAGTCTGAGAAAACTTAATTAAATATAATCATTCTCTCATTTCCTTTCCCATATAACTCAATTTTGGAAGAAATCGATATTTTTGAGGAAATGGACTCCACTTTTTTTTTGCATGTTCTTACTTTAGCCTCATGATGTGAAACAGCAAGGCAGATATAATGCTAGGAAAGATGAGATGGAAGAGTGCAAATTTGCTGGGCCAAATAAAATTCTGCGGGTGCAATGATTTTTAGAAACTGACAACAAGCTGTCTAATATCATATTTACATATTCATCCTCGAGTAGCATGAACCACAGAATTCTTAACTCAAAGCCTTCCTGGTTGGCTGGGTCATAACTTTGGGAAGCTTTATAGCTGAACTTTAAAATAAATCCACATGAGTTTGGGCTTCAAATTCAATATTTGGAATATTAATATAAGAGAACAACAGACATTTATTCTGTCCAAGAGTGCTATTCGATGTCTTAAAACCATGCTGCACAATTCTTCTGTGAATGATTGAGAACTTTATATTGCCTTCTTGTCACCATAAGTTCTATAAAAGGCAGTAACTCCTTAATGGATATTTGTTCACCTGTCTCATCTATTCCAATAAAAAGCTGAAATAAATATACACTTGAATTGCTCTGAGGATTTATTCACAGAGAAATTATCTGTCAGGAAGTTAGTTATATCCACGAGACATTCATCTCTTCTCTGTGTGTAGTAGGCCACCAGATGGTAGCTCTCCACAGCTCTCGTAGGCTGTGAATTGGCACTAATTGAAACATCAACACTCACTTCAAGGCTCCTATAGAGAAACCTCATCCCCAGATCTCCAAATCCTCTAAACCACGAATTTAGAGCATACTGCATTTAATGTTATTGTTTTTATTTTGCAAATCAATAACATCTTCCCAGAAAATGCTACACACGTGGTAGAAAGAAAATCCTTAAAATTTTATCATTTACATTTTACATAATTTTATCTTGATTTTAAATGGCTCCAAAGAGCATTTTTTTCAAGACAGTGTAAAACATTACATGTAATGGATTTCACTCTAAGAATATTATTTTGAACACGTTGATTCATTGAAGACATATATAGGTTTTTTAATGATGGGAAATAGAACAAATTACTATTTGATTACCTCCTGTATCATTTTCATGGCCATGAGCTAAAGAGACAAAAACACACTTACATGGATAATAGCTACTCAAATTAATAATGTCCTATCTCTTTATTTTCCCAACAAATATTTTATATTGGTCAAGATTCTAATTGTTGGCAAAATACTATAATAAAACCTGATTAAATTTAGCAAATATTTCTTGAAAACCCACATGTGCTCTTCATTGTGCTAGCCTTGGTAGAAGAACAAATATGGTTCTGAAATAACTCCTGATAATTTGAGGCTTCCTTTCCAATGGGAGAAACCCCCACAGATGCAAACACAATAAATGATCTCAGAAAAAATGGTAATAGTAGAAACACAAAGAATAATTTCTCCTGGGAGGAATCAGGAAAAACTTAGAATCTAATGAAAAATAAATCGGATTGGAATTGATGAAAAAGGGACATTCCAGAAGGAGAGAACAAGGATATCAAAGAACAAAATATAAAAGTCAAAACCTAGGGATGCCTGGGTGGCTCAGAGTGTTAAGTGGCTGCCGTCAGTTCAGGTCATGATCTCAGGGTCCTGGGATCCAGTCTTGCATAGGGATCCTTGCTCAGCAGGGAGCCTGCTTCTCCCTCTCCCTTCTTCTCCCTCTGTTCATGCTCTCTCTCCCTCTCTCTCTCCCTCTGATAAATAAATAGATACATCTTTTTTTTTTTTAGTTAAAAAAAAAAGTCAGCGAAGTCAATTCCATAAAACGGGTTTAGTAAACTGAATAAAATGAAAAATGGATTCCTCCCTGGAAGTTAATTGATGACTTTACATGAGCATAGTTTTCAATGACAAGGAATTTTCTTAATATTATTAGGAAATAAGGCAGGATCATTATTTTTATGCTGAGGTAAGTGACTCATCTTTGTTCTTCTTATATCACATAGCATTTCTTCAGTATAAAATGGTGACGTTGAAAATCAGATTACCAAGGAATCAAAGACTAACTGGTAACCAAGCAGATCAGCATAGGAAATGTTGATAGGATGACATGGGAGAGAATATCAGCAATTACAAATTAGATAGCATGGAGAAAGAAAACAGTATAGTTATGGGAATTCTGTTTTCACTAATTAATTAAACTTCCCCAAAATTTGATTTAGCAAAAAGATTAACTTCAGCATAGAAAATCAGAACATAAAAAATTCTGAGAGGCTAATGAGAATAGTACAATGGAAGAAGAACACAAATGTTGGAGTCCAGCAGACCTGTGCTCGAATCCAAACTCTGGCTGTGTAAGGACCTATGAGTTACTCAATGACCCCGCTTTCTTTATGTAGTGAGGTTACTAATAGCTACACCAAAGTGTTGCTTGTAGACACAATAACCAAATGCACATCACATGCTCAGGATGGTGCTGGAATGTAGCAAGCCCTCAGTTAAAAAAAAAAAAAAGTTATTAAAAAAAATTGATTGTAGTTTCCAAAGTAGATAAGCAAGTGAAAAATGTATTCCAAAGTTCAAATTAACTGCTAAAAGAATCTGCAAATTCCTCTTCTTGTACATCAAAAAAAGAATTGGGATCTTTTTTAGTAAAGTGTTCTTTCAGAGTTGAATTTCCTCCAATTATTCTGTCTCTCCTCAGAGGGGACAGCCATGACAGCGACATGCTCCTAACAGTATTTTGAGTGATATTAGTTACTTCAAATAATTTTTCAAAAAATTATTTAGTACATATTTCATCTGCTGAAGTCCTAAAGGCAAATGAGTTGAACTGCAAAATACATTGCAGGGATTCCAAGGACCAGTACGGAGGAAGGTCTTCAGTCAGTTTGTTTGCCCTCTCATGGGATCTGAATCAACCTGCCTCACTGTCTGCACCACCCTGTCTGAAAGGGTTTCTCTGTCTTTCTCTCTCACCTCCCCTACACCCTCCCTCCCACCCATTCATCTACCTGCATTCTCTAGTAGACTGGACACCACCATGGGTTTCATCAACAGAATTATTTCTTCAGATCTGGGATGTAACAGTTTCACAAATTACACCTCATTCAGTCAATATTTAGAATGTTATGTTCCACAGGTATTTAAAAAATGGAATGCTTTTAGAATTGTCAGTTAAAATACGTCGAGTAGTTTATAACAGCAAGGAATCAAAATATATGTGTACCACATCTCTAAACTGAGGAAACAATTCATGTAAATAACTAGAAGTGAAAATAACAACCAACTGATTTGTTTGAGCAAATTTATTTTTATAGAAACTCAGAATATTATTAAACTTCAGAAAAAAAGTCAAAGGTATACACCTTTACACATCAATCAATTTTGCATACTATGCAACATTGTTTTCAATCATCTTTACTGCACACATGGCACGGTCAATGTATTTTTTTCTGCATAAAATGAGTATTGAGAGTCACTTCAAAAAATCAGGAAAACATTTTGAAGGCATTATATATAGAAGGTAAGAAATTCTGACTGCCTTGCTTCTAATCCCAGCATGACCCCTTTCTATAGTCTACCATGATCTGTCAAATAAGAACAAGAAGCAGGTTATGGCAAATACCAATTAAAGGAAAAGTTGCTAGATGATTAATCATTTACAGAATAGTATTCAGCTTAAAGATTATGCAAGCAGAATTGATGAGGTGATATGAGATATTTGAGTTGAACTTTAAAAGTATAATTTGTCAATGTATTTTATTTCTCATTTAAAAATATATCTAGCAGGAATGCCTCACTGGCTCAGTTGGGTAAGTGCCTGCCTTTGACTTGGTCATAACCCAGGGTCCTGGGATCCAGCCCTGAGGGAGTTCGCTTCTCCCTCTTCCCCTCCCCCTTCTCACGCTCTCTTGCTCACTCACTCTCTCTTTCAAATAAACAAATAAAATCTTTTAAAATAAATAAATAAATAAATAAATATATCAAACATACAAGATAATGTATACATATAATCTGTAGCTTAAGGAATAAGAAATAACATTCATAAGCCTATCACCTACCTTAAACAATCAAACATTATCATTACCTTTGCATGTGTTTGTGTTCCCTTCTTCCTTCATATTTCCCTCAGACATAACTACTACCCTTGAATTGTAGGCTGATTGTTCTCTTGCATTTCTGTACACTTTTACTAAATATGTATGTGTATCCAAGAAATATTCAGTCTTTTTTGTCTAGTATTTTTCCCTTTACATAAATAAAATAATACTATACATTTCCCTAAGACTTGCTTTCTTTGGTCAATATTAAGTTTCGAGAGTTAATCGTATTTATTCATGTTCCTGTTAATTTGTTTTCACCTATGTTACATATCATTCTATAAACAGACTTCAACTTATTTATTTATATATTTTTCACCCAAAAGACTTTGGGGTCATTTCCCAGTGGTATTCTGTTAGAGAAATTTTACTATAAACTTTCCTAGCATATCCCTTGGTAAACTCATGCCAGAGTTTTTCTAAGTAACATAATTTCTCATACGATATGTGCACCTTCCATCTTACCACATAATGCCAAATACTTCCCCAAATTGCTTGTACCAATTTACACCCAAGTATTCAGGAAAAGATCCTGTTCATACATAGCTTTTTCATTATTTGATATTTTTGGACCTCTTAATTTTTGCCACTTGAATCTATCCTTTCAGACAGATTCATATTTGTTAAACCAAAAAAGAAAGCAAAATTTTACATGATCATAAAGTTTTAGTCCTGGTAAATAGGAGATCTTGTTTTATTATTTATGACTGTAACTCATATTTGGAAGGGTCCCACCCTTGTAATGACACACATTTAAATGTACCCTGAATTTTCATTAGTAACTAGGATTATAAGTAGTTAGATTTTTGCCATTTTTGCTAATTAAGAAAGAAAGAATAACAGATGAGAGTAAAATAACACAGAAAAATTCAAAAATTAGTTTTATAGTTAAGCCTCCTATAAAATGGGTTTGAACTGCACTGGTCCAGTTATATGCCATTTTTTCAAAATAAATACAGTACAGTACTATAAATGTATTTTCTCTTCCTTATGAATTTATTGATAATGTTTTCTCTTGCTTGCTTCATTGTAAGAATAAAGTATATAATACATATAACATAAAGTCGACTGTTTATCAATCAATCAACATAGGCTATCAGTAGCTAAGTTTTGGGGGACTCAGAAGTTATACATATTTTCAGCTGCACAGGGCTTAGTGCCCCTAGGCCACCATATGTGCTTAAACACATACACAATCTTCCCATATTATAACAAATGAGTATTTACACACTTCTTCAAGTTCCTGTCTGTCCCTGGAAGCTCAAAACATACTTAATACCACTGATAACTTGATGTGATATCATAATAATTTTAATCATTTGATAAAGCAATAAGATTATGTGACTAAATTATTTCAAATTAATACAGCATTTGTATACTTGCATATGAGAGATATGTCTTATAGTACTAGAGGCTTTACATTGACTTTTCAACTCTATTTTCAATTGGTGAACAATAAACAGAATTATCAAAATCACAGAGACTTATAAATTAAATGTTTCTAGTAGCTGAGATTAATCCTCAGGAGATAAAATATTTAAAAGTTGATTGATTATGGAGGAGTTAAGATGGCAGAGTAGGAGGGGGACCCTAGCTTGCTGTGTCCCTTGAACATGGCTAGATCAACATTAAATCATTTTTACAACTTGCAAATGGATCTGAGGATTAAGAAAACAATCTGCACAATTAGAGGGAGAGAACACGACAGATAACGAGGTTTGGAGATGTGAATTTTGGGAGAGAAAACCTGCATTTCCATGGAGGGGAAAGAGCCCTTTTTGTGGAGAGGGCAGGGAGAGATGAAGAGTGGGAAAGAGAGCACCATGTAGGGTTCACACAAGACACCATCATATAAAGATTCCGTAGATTGAATGGAAGAGAATATGAGCCTTCCCAGAGTACATTTGGAAGAGGGTGTATTGCCTTTCCAAGAATGAAAGGCCTATCTGGTGCCACTGAGAGGCCATTCAACAACAGGGGACAGAAGCTCACTCAGAGGGCAGATAACCTGGTTGCAAGTTTTCACTATGCCTCACCATCGAATCCAGGCACCTGTGCATCCATGCAATAGTTTTTCTGGGACAAAGCAGCGCCAGGGGCACCACTGGGAGGATTTCCTCTGAGACAGAGGAGGGGGTCACACTTGCCTGGTCCTTTAAAGATTTGGAGCTCTGAATCCCATCTGCCGTCCAGAGATAAGACACAGGAGAACTCTGGTGCCAGGCATGATGACAACCCAGACACAGACAAGTTGAGGGCAGGGATCTGATGAAAGCCTAGGACACAGGAGGAGAGATTGTTCACTTTTCTCTGAGGGTCCTCTGAAGAGCATGGCTATGAGTTCCCCTCCCTGACTACAAGAAAGCAGGGTGACTCCATCTTCCAGTCCCCACCTACCAGCACAGTCAGACTTCAGAGAAAAATACAGCACCTCCAGTGGAGGCTGTAATTGCTTACACCAAACCCCACACCCTGTGCTGGCAGGGGTCTCTTTACTAGATCTGATTGTGAGCAAGCACAACGGACCTCTTCCTCAGAAGACCAACACAGGCCCTCCACATGCACCAAGTCTACTGATCATAGAACACTCCAAAGCATCAGCTTCAGTTCTGATGGAAATAGGACTAGGCTCTCCTTTTTATTATTATTATTTTTTATTTTTTTAATTTTATTTTATTTCTTTATTTATTTTTTCTTTGGAATCAGGCATATTAGTTTTTTGTTCATTTCTTGGTTTGTGTTCCCTTTCTGTATATGTTTCTCTTTTCTTTCCTTCTTTCTTTGGAATCAGACTTATAGTTTTTTGTTCACCTGTTTGTTTCCTTTTTTGCTCCTTTTCCTTTTCTCTTTTCTTGGATCAGGCTTAAAAAAAATAAATCTTATCTTAACAAATCAAAACATGTCTAGTTAAAGATCCAAACACCCTCCCCACTGCAAGCAAGGAGGAACTCCGCAGAGGACTGACCTGTGGGAAAGAACAGCCAAAACACAATAGCAAAGTGTACACAGCATACACCAGAGACACTTCCTGAAGTTCCAGGTCCTGGACAGTGTATGACCCCTTCTTAATATAGTATTACTCTCAGGAGCAGAAAATATAACAAGCCCTCATAACACACAAAAGACAGAAACCTAGACATAATGGCAAGACTGAGGAATTCTCCCCCAAAAGAAAGATCAAGAAGAAATCACAACCTGGTATTTGCTCAAAATAGATATAGGCAATATATCTGGGGAAGAACTTAAAACAACAGCCATAAGAATACTAGATGGGCTTAAAAGAAGCATGAGAGACACCAGAGAAACCCTGGCTACAGAGATAAAGGACCTAAAATCTAGTAAGGCCAAAATAAAAAAATGCTGTAACTGAGATGCAAAACTGACTGGATGGAATAACAATGAGGATAGAATAAGCAGAGGATCATGTAGGTGATACAGAAGATAACATTATGGAAAATAATGAATCTGCAAAGGAGAGGAAAAGAAAACTATTAGATCACAAATATAGACTTAAGGAACTCAGTGATTCCACAAAGCTCAATAATATTTGTATTATGGGAGTCCCAGAAGAGTGGTAAAAAGAAGAAGAAAGTTTATTTGAACAAATTATACCTGAGAACTTCCCTAATCTGGGGAAGAAAACAAGCATTGAAGTCCAAGAGGCACAGAGAATACCCCTCAAAATCAACAAAAATAGATCAACACTAAGACATATCATAGTGAAACTTGCAAAATACAAAAATAAAGAGAAAATTCTGAAAGCACCTAGAGACAAAAGATCCTTACTCTACAAGGGTAGTCACATAAGGTTAGCAACAGACCTGTCCACAGTAACGTGGCAAGCTAGAAGAAAGTGGCATGATATATTCAAAGTGCTGGATGGGAAAAATATGCAGCCAAGAACAATATATCCAGCAAGGGCATCACTTAGTATAGGAGGAGAGATAAAGAGTTTCCAAGACAAACAAAAATTAAGGAGTTAAAGCAGTTCTGCAAGAAATATTAAAAGGGAAGTTTTGAGTGGAAAAAGAGACTAAAAGCAACAAAGACTAGAAAGGAACACACATAATCTATAGGAACAACAAGTTTACAGGTAATACAATGGCATCAAATTCATATCTATCAACAATTACTCTGAATGCAAATGGAATAAATGCTCCAATCAAAAGACATAGGGTAGGGGCACCTGAGTGTCTCAGTGGGTTAGGCCTCTGCCTTCAGCTCGGGTTGTGATCTCAGGGTCCTGGGATCGAGCCCCACATTGGGCTCTCTGCTCAGCGGGGAGCCTGCTTCCTCCTCTCTCTCTGCCTGCCTCTCTGCTTACTCATGATCTCTCTCTGTCAAACAAATAAATAAATAAGTCTTTAAAAAAAAAAGACATAGGGTATAAGAATGGATTTTTTAAAAATGTTGTTTATAAGAGACTCATTTTAGAACCAAAGACACCTCCAGATTGAAAGTGAGGGGATGGAGAACCATCTATCCTGCTAATAGACATCAAAAGAAAGCTAGAGTAGCCATACTTACATCAGATAAACTAGATTTTAAACTAAAGACTGTAATAAGACTGTAATAAAAGATGAAAAAGGGTACTCTATCATAATAGAGAGGTCTATCCAACAAGAAGATTTAAGGATTATAAATATTAGTGTCCCTAACTTGGGAACAGCCAAACACATAAATCAATTAATAACAAAATTAAAGAAACACATCATTAAAAGTACAATATTAGTAGAGGATTTTAACACCCTACTCACATCGATGGACAGATCAATCATCTAAGCAGAAGATCAACAAAGAAACAATGGCTTTGAATGACACACTGGACCAGATGGACTTAACAGATGTATTCAGAGCATTTCATCCTAAAGCAGCAGAATACACATTCTTTTCAAGAGCACATGGAACATTCTCCAGAATAGATCACATACTGGGTCAAAAATCAGGCTTCATCCAGTACAAAAAGATTAAGATCATACCATGCATATTTTCAGACCACAATGCTCTGAAATTAGAAGTAAACCTAAAGAAAAAATTTGTAAAGATCACAAATACATGGTGGTTAAAGAACATCCTTTTAAAGAATGAATGGGTTAACCAGGAAATTAAAGAAGAAGTAAAAATACATGGGATCAAATGAAAATGAAAACACGACAGTCCAAAACCTCTTTGATGAATAAAAGGTGGTCAGAAGAGGGAAGTACACAGCCACACAGGCCTTCCTCAAGAAGCAAATTAACCTTACACCTAAAGGAACTAGGGGGAAAAAAAAAAAGGGCACATAACACCTAAAACCAGCAGAAAAGGGAAATAATTAAGATCAGAGCAGAAGTAGATGATATAGAAATAATTTTTAAAAAATAGGGGCACCTGGGTGGCTCAGTGGGTTAAGCCGCTGCCTTCGGCTCAGGTCATGATCTCAGGGTCCTGAGATCGAGTCCCGCATTGGGCTCTCTGCTCGGCGGGGAGCCTGCTTCCCTCTCTCTCTCTCTCTCTGCCTGCCTCTCTGCCTAGTTGTGATTTCTCTCTGTCAAATAAATAAATAAAATCTTTAAAAAAAAAAAATAGAGTGGAACAGGGGCACCTGGGTAGCTCAGTCATTTGAGCATCTGACTCTTGATTTTGGTTTAGGTCCTGGGATCAAGCCCCATGTCAGGCTCCATGCTCAGTGGGGAATCTGCTTAAGGGTTCTTTCCCTCTCCTTCTGCCCCTCCCCTCACTCATATTCTCTCTCTTTTCTCTCTCAGATAAATAAATAAATCTCTTTAAAAAACCAATAGAACATATGAACAAAAGTAGAGGCTTGTCATTTGAAAGAATTGACAAAATTGATAAACACCTGGAATGACTTACCAAAAAGAAAAGAGAAAGGACCCAAGTAAATAAAATCACATTTGAAAGAGGAGAGCTCACAACAAGTACCACACAAATAAAAACAATTATAACAAAGTATTATGAGCAATTATATGTCAACCAAGTAGGCAACCTGGAAGAAATGAATAAATTCCTTAAGACATATAAACTACCAAAATTGAAATAAGAAGAAATAGAAAATTTGAGCTGACCTGTAACCAGCAAAGAAATTGAATCAGTAATCAAAAAAATCTCACAACAAACAATTGTGTCCAAGGCTGGATGGCTTCCCAGGGGAATTCTACCAAACATTTAAAGAAGAATTACTACCTATTTTGCTGAAGTTGTTGCAAAAAATAGAAATGAAAGGAAAATTTTCAAACTCATTCTATGAAGCCAACATTACCTTCATTCCAAAAGTAGATTAAGACCTACTAAAAAGGGGGGTGCCTGGGTGGTTCAGTGGGTTAAAGCCTCTGCCTTCGGCTCAGGTCATGATCTCAGGGTCCTGGGATCAAGCCCCGCATTGGGCTCTCTGCTCAGCAGGGAGCCTGCTTCCCTTCCTCTCTCTCTGTCTGCCTCTCTGCCTGCTTGTGATCTCTGTCTGTCAAATAAATAAATAAAATATTTTAAAAAAAACCCTACTAAAAAGGGGGAATTACAGACCAATATCCCTGATGAACATGAATGCAATAATTCTCAATAAGATACTAGCAAATCAAATCCAACGGTACATTAAAAGAGTTATTCACCACAGTCAAGTGGGATTTATACTTGGGCTGCAGGGGTGGTTCAATGTCCACAAATTAATCAATGTGATACACCACATTAAGAAAAGAAAGGAGAAGAACCATATCAATATGGTGCAGAAAAATCATGACAAAATACAGCATCAATTCTAGATAAAAAACCTTCAACAAAGTAGGTATATACGGAACATAACTCAATGTCATAAAAGCCATATACAAAAGACCCAGAGCTAATATCATCCTCAATAGGGAAAAACTGATAGCTTTTCCTCTGCAGTCAGGAACAAGATAAGGATGTCCACTATCCCCTTTATACTATTTAACATAGTACTAGAAGTCCTAGCTTCAGCAATCAAACAACAAAAAGAAATAAAAGGCATCCAAATTGGCAAGGAAGAAGTCAAACTTCCACTCTTCACAGATGACATGATACTCTATATAGAAAACCCAAAGACTTTACCAAAAAATTGCTAGACCTTATACATGAATTAAGCAAAATCAAAAGGTGTAAAAGCAATACATAGAAATCTGTTGCACTTCTACACAGCGATAATGAAGCTGCAGAAGAAGAAATCAAAGGATCGATCCCATTTACAATTGCACCAAAAACAGTAAGTTATCTAAGAATAAACCTAACCAAAGAGGGAAAAGATTTGTACCCTGAAAACTACAGAACACTTATGAAAGAAATTGAAGAAGGCACAAAGAAACGAAAAAACATTCCATGCTCATAGGTTGGAAGAACAAATATTGTTAAAATGCTTATACTATCCAAAGTAAACTATACATTCAATGTAATTCTGATCAAGTTAACACCAGCATTTTTCACAGAACTAGAACAAACAATCCTAAAATTTGTATGGAACCAGGAAAGATACTGAATAACCAATGGAATGTCAAAAAAGAAAACCAAAGCTGGAGGCATCACAATTCCAGACTTTAAGCCATGTTATAAAGCTGTCATCATCAAGACAGTACGGTACTGGCACAAAAACAGACACATAACAAATAACATGGAGGACATGGGGAGATGGAGAGGAGAGGGAGTTGAGGGAAACTGGAAGGGGAAATGAACCATGAGAGACTATGGACTCTGAAAAACAACCAGAGGGTTTTGAAGGGGCGGGGGGGGTGGGAGGTTGAGGAACCAGGTGATGGGTATTAGGGAGGGCACGTACTGCATGGAGCACTGGGTGTGATGCCAAAACAATGAACACTGTTATGCTGTAAATAAATAAATAAATAAATAAATAAATAAATAAATAAATAAAATAAAACAGACACATAGATCAATGGAACAGAAGGGAAAACCCAGAAATGAACCTTCAACTCTATGGGCAACTAATCTTCTACAGAGCAGCAGAGAATATCCCCTGGAAAAAAGACAGTCTCTTCAACAAACTGTGTTGAGAAAACTGGACAGCCACATGCAGAAGAATGAAACTGGACCACTTTCTCACACAATACATAAAAATAAATTCAAAATGGATAGAAGACCTATATGTAAGACAGGAAACCATCAAAATACTAGAGGAAAAAACAGGCAACACCCCTCCAATTCTGACCATAGGAACTTTTACTATACTCATGTCCAGAGACGAGGGAAACACAAGCAAAATGAACTATTAAGACCTCACCAACATAAAAAGCTTTTACACAGCAAAGGAAACAGTCAAGAAAACTAAAACGCAACCAATGGAATAGGAGAATATATTTGCAAATAGCATATTGGATAAAGGGCTAATATTCAGAATCTATAAAGAACTTATTAAACTCAACACCCAAAAAACAAATAACCCAGTTAAGAAATGTGCAGAAGACATGAATAGACACTTTCCCAAAGAAGATATCCAGATGGCTAACAGACACATGGAAAAAATGCTCAGCATCACTCATCGTCAGGGAAACACAAATCAAAACCACAATGAAATAATACCTCATACCTCTCAAAATAGCTGAAATTAACAACACAAGAAACAACAGATGTTGGCAAGGATGCTGAGTAAGGAGAACCCTCTTGTACTGTTGGTGAGAATGCAAACTTGTGCAGCCACTCTGGAGAACAGTATGGAGGTTTCTCAAAAAATTAAAAATAGAATTACCCTGTGACCCAGCAATTTCACTACTAGGTATTTATCCAAAGGATCAAAAATGCTGATTTGAAGGGGCACCTGAACCCCAATGTTTATAGCAGCATTATCAACAATACACAAATTATGGAAGGAGCCCAGATGTCTATCAACTGATGAATGGATAAAGAAGATGTGGTATAAATATACAGTGGACTATTAGCCATCAAAGGGAATGAAATCTTAGCATTTGCTAAGTGAAATAAGATGGTCAGAGAAAGACAAATATATGATTTCACTCATGTGGAATTTAAGAAACAAAATAGATGAACATAGGGGAGAGGAAAAAAAATAAAGTAAGATTAAAAACAGACAAAGACAAACCATAAGAGACTCCTAATTATATAGAGCAAACTGAGGGCTGCTGGAAGGTAGGAGGATGGGGGGATGCAGTAAGTGAGTAATGGGCATTATTAAGGAGGGCACTTGGGATGAGCACTGCGTGTTATATGTAAGTGATGAACCACTAAATTCTACTCCTGAAACCAGACACTACACTATATACTTACTAACTTGAATTTAAATTTTAAAAAATTTTAAATAAAAAAAAAAAACATTGAGACCTATGATCAGTACACTATATTGACAAAACCGAGAATCATTTTCCCAGAGTCCTAGAAAGTAACTCAACTATGCAAAGTTTTATACTTAAAATTAAATTTCAGCTTCTAGAAATTTATATCCATAATCCAATGTAACTGAAGTACTCTGTAAAATTATATCGATTAAACTTTCTTCCTTCAAATTAAGAAAAAAATTCGACTTATTACATCAAACCACAGTATATCTTAGAAAACTATGGGGCTGGGATGCCAGGAAGTTGGGGAAATTGGTATTAATTTTAAATGGATTGACTTCATTTTCTATGTTTATGTTTGCTGTAGAGGCTTTTGTTTAGATGTAATGTAAAGAGAGAGCAACTATTTGATCTTTTTATTCCTTTTTCTCTTTTTTTGTACAATGAACATTTTAAGTAATGTTCAATATTCTTTAAGTATCTCACTGGCCTACTTTGCATAAGTACTTTGCCTGTATTGTTCACATTACTTCAATGTGTCTTTCGTGGTTCTCATTGCCAAAATTAGGACCGAATCAATATAAATCTATAAAATCCCTAATCATTAAAGCCGTTTCCTTCAGATTAAACTCCTACGCAGTCATGAAAATACTAATGAATGTTAATATGACTCCATGGAAAGTCTTAACTGTGATGGTCTGAATGTGTGACCAGTGTGTGTGCCAAGCTGATTGAACCGTTTTTTTTAACAATAGCTTTTTAGTTCAGTGTAGGAAAGGAAAGAGCCTGCTTTTCACACAATGCCAAACCCTGAATAGTTCCAATTTCAGCCTAATCACACTGTCCTTAAAATTTCACTCTGCTTGAATAATGAAAAAGGGTGATATGAAAATTGTATGAAACTAGCATGCCCCAGGACAGGTAGGGTAGGATGTAATTACATATGCTTCAACAGCTGGAGCAATGTGCTGTAAGAAAGGCTTTTAAGGTGACAGGAGTTAATTGCACAGGTTTTAGGGCAGAAGAAAATGTATGTGAAGAAGCAATGGGGAAGGACACAAACCCCAACAGGGTGTCAGATTTCAAATTGAGAGAAAAAGGATTATTCCAAATTAGAAATGGACATAACAAGGTAAATGGTAAGCCACTTTTTTCCAACAGATGAAATAAAAAGGAGAACCTTGGCTAGGTGGGAAGCAGTGTATTCCTTCCTAGCCTCCCAAGCATAAAGCTGTTTATAATGTGCCTGCATATAAAAGAGGACAGCCCCCATAACCCAGGCTGTGATATTTCCCCAGTGACACTGATCCACAAGGCAGCTCAGTAAGAAATAGCACATTTTCCTGCAATATCTGAAATGACAGTGGTGTCTATCTTGGACTAGAAATTGTAGGGCCATAGAAACTATGATGCATTCAGTCTTGTCTCCAGCTGAAAAACACAAAGCTTTTGAAAGACACCCTTTGGGTGGCATTCCTCTAATGAAGGCTGAATCACTTTTTGCAAGCTGTGTGAGTTTGTCAAACGAAGAGAAAGGGACTGTGTATGATAGTAGGTGTCACATTGAAAATAAAACTTTCAAAAGGAAAAAGGAAGTAAGTGGTGGTATCAATCTTGGTCTTATCCATCTTCCCCATGGGGTTACCTTTTTACAGAGCTAGTTGGACATGAGTTATGCTGCTCACTCTTGGTGGGTGCAGAATAAACACAATATCTTACCCACGTATGCTTCGCTTTCTGGATGTTTTCAGAAATAGTATGTGATAAATTACCAAAAAAGAAATCTTTTTGGATTTTGTATAATTATGATCTCTTTGAGAAACATGGACAGGTATAGAGGTATTTTTAATACACTTGATATTGTTAAGTTATAACCCTTGCCTAAGGATATTACCACTAAAACTTTAATTGATACTAATAAATTAATTGTGGTACTAGGTATTTAACTGATCTTTAACTGATACTAATAAATTGATCTTTAATTGATACTAATAAATTCATTGTGTGGCACTAAAATACTTAATAAAGACTGAGGCTTGTTCAGAGAATGAAAGTTTATTGTTGAATTTTAATGTATAATTCAAATACATTGATTTAGTTGCTCATTCTTCCCCATTCCTTGGACACTTCATTTTGATTAGCTAAATGTGTTTTGAAGACATTTCTTCAGTTTTCTGAAAAAGTCAAAATCTTTCCTAAGCTAGAATGTAAACACAAACACTAAATCATTTACTAAATATCTGTCAGCAATTTACAATCCCATAACCTCATTTCAAATTAAAATCTCTTAATACTCCATCATTCCCCTTGGGGGGGATCAGCTTGAAATTCTCAAGGCAAATCCAAATTTCTTCTCCAGATTCGACTTAATTCTGATTTCTCATTAGAAGGCTTATTTAGAGTAACATGATGTAATCTGCTTTCTCATCATGGACAGCTGTGTTTATCAGCCTCCAGGCATATTAAAGGTACAGATATATTCATTTATGATTGAAAAAAAAAGTAAAGCTATTTCAGGTTTTTTTGTAAGTCTTTGGTACACCTTTGCAGTATAGATTTTACCTTAATTTTGTATTGGGTCAAGTTCCTTTTCCTCTTACCAGTCTGCTGTTATTTTTGTTTCATTTTTTTAATTTAAATTCTAGTTAGTTAACATATAGTGTAATATTAGTTTCAAGAGTAGAATTTAGTGATTCATCACTTACATGTAACACTCAGTGCTTATCCCAAGTGCCTTCTTTAATGCCCATCACGCACTTAGCACATCCTCCCACCCACCTCTCCACCAGCAGCCCTCAGTTTGTTCTCTATAGTTAAGAGTCTGTTTTATGGTTTGCTTCTTCTTTTTTCCCCATGTTCACCTGCTTCAATTCTTAAATACTACATATGAGTGAATGCTGTTATTTTTTAAAAAGGCAAAAACAAAATAATAGGATAAGTGTAACCCAGATCTTACTTGTCCTTTAAGTGTTTTTAATGAATGGATTTTATACATATGTACAAAATTAAAAGAACCACACCACATTATGCATAATCTATACAAGTTTCTGGGGGATTCATGAAGGAGGGTGGCTGAAGTGAATTAAAGATTGATTAATTAATTAATCTCCAGTCTGTAGGCAAGACTGCACTTACGTCATACCGGAGGAAATTTTTTTTTTTTAAGATGTTATTTATTTATTTGATAGACAGAGATTGCAACTAGTCAGAGAGGCAGGCAGGGAGAGAGAGCAGGAAGAAGGCTACCTGCTGAGCAGAGAGCCCAGCCCGATGTGGGGCTTGATCCCAGGACCCTGGGATCATGACCTGAGCCGAGGGCAGAGGCTTTAACCCACTGAGCCACCCAGGCGCCCCTGGAAGAAATTTTTTAAGAAGTTTTTTTGGGGGGCGCCTGGGTGGCTCAGCGAGTTAAGCCTCTGCCTTCAGCTCAGATCATGATCCCAAGATCCTGGGATGGAGACCCACATCGGGTTCTCTGCTCTGCAGGGAGCCTGCCTCCCCCTCTCTCTCTGCCTGCCTCTCTGCCTACTTGTGATCTCTGTCTGTCAAATAAGTAAATAAATAAAATCTTTTAAAAAAAAAAGAAGTTTTTTTTGTTGTTTTTGTTTGTTTGTTTGTTTGACAGACAACCCAACAGTAAGGAAAGATGAAAATATAATGCGGTCACCAACCATTAGGAATATACAATTTATGTGGTAAGTACAAGAAGGGGCCATAATTATCTATATATGCATATTATATATGTATGTCTGTATATGTGTGTACATATGTATGTATATTGAGGAATGTGACATTTGTAAATGATCTAATATTGGGCTAGAAATTTCTAGTTCAATAAGAGCCATTGATAGAAATTTAAATTTTAAATTAAAGTTAATTAATTTTAACTAATTACATTAAAAGCTTCAGTTTCAAATTAAATTAAAATTAATTTAAACACAGAAGGTATAAAATGAATTGGGAAATCTAAATTATCTCTCCAAACTCTTCTTTTACTCCTGATTCCTGGACCATTTTGTTGGTGGTGAGTGCTTTTCGGGTTTTAGGTCATCTCTTCCACCAGACATAAATAGGATATTTGTTAAAAGAAGAGGGCAAGAGAATTAAAAGGAACTCACTCCTTTATTGACACATTAACAAACAACAAAAGCAACAAATCCAACCTTCTCTTTCTCTTTTTTATATCCACTATAAGACAAATAAAACTTTTTTTTTTTTTTAACTAGGCAAAGAACTTTATTAACCTGACTTCAAACTTTACTCCCAGGCTTCGTCAGCTTAATTAGCTGCAAAGAATGAATTGTGTATAAGCAAAAACTGGAAAGAGCTGCAGTGTCCAAGGAGCTTGGGCTTAAAAATATTAGAAATCTAGGTTTTATCGGATCTGTGAATGAAATTTTTCAAAGCAGTCATAATATGAAAAAGGAGCTCCCAGTAACTTCAAGTTTTGTTTTCTTCAGAAGCTGATTCAATTCAATTTGCTTCCTTCTTGGAAGCTTCACCAAGATTCTCCACAAAATCTGAAACTTCATCATCATCCTCTACGATAGCAAGTGGGGCTTTTCCATCCACAGACTGTGTGGGCAGAGCTTCAGCCAGTCTTCTTAAAGTAGTCAAACTGTCTGTATCAAGTTGGCTTAAGATATTGGGCAGCATTTCTGTCAGCTGCTCTGTGTCAGCGTGGCCTGGGATGATGAAAGTGTTCACTGCCAGGGATGTCTGACCTTTAGGGTTGTGAAAATAGATCACAGTTTCTTGGTTTGTGAACATATTCGCTTCTTCAGTACCAGAGATACTGTTTGCCCCTAACTTCTTTAAGAAGAACTGATGTTTTGGGCTGGGTGGCTCAGTGGGTTAAGCCTCTGCCTTCAGCTCAGGTCATGATCTTAGGGTGCTCAGATCGAGCCCTACGTGTGGTTCCTTGTTCAGCTGGGAACCTGTTTCTTTTTTTTTTTTTTTTAAAGATTTGTTTATTTACTTATTTTTTGACAGATAGATCACAAGTAGGCAGAGAGGCAGGCACAGAGAGAGGAGGAAGCAGGCTTCCTGCTGAGCAGAGAGCCGGATGTGGGGCTCGATCCCAGGACCCTGGGATCATGACCTGAGCTGAAGGCAGAGGCTTTAACCCACTGAGCCACCCAGGTGCCCCTGGGAACCTGTTTCTCTCTCTCCCTCTAACCCCACTCCCAGTTTGCGCTCTCTTTTCTCTCTCTCTCAAATAAGTAAAATCTTAAAAAAAAGAACTGAAGTTTTTCATCATCTTCTGTAGCCATTCTATGAACCACCTTCTTTTGGCAAACAGTTCCTTCCCCACCAGTGCTCGTGTGTGCTTGCAGTTTGGTGAGTTTCTCCTAGTTTATGAGGCTTCCTCTCAACTTGCTGGAGCAGAAATGGGTATGAGTGGGACTAGCGTCAGGGCTGGGTGGGTCTCAGGGGGACCAGCTGAGAGAGATTAGGTGTACACTTGTAGGGATGCGAGATGGCGTCTCCAAAGTAAAAACTTCTTGAACAATTTTGAAAACAATAAAAAAAATTCATGTCTGTTTTTATTGGTGAATTATCAAAAGGTTTTCCTTGTAACAGGAGCAATTTATGAATCCATGAAAAGCCCTAAATATTCGCTAAATACTTACGAGACATTTCAATGACACACAGGTAAATTTTGTCAAATCAGTGCTAAATTCAGAAAATCTCAGGCAGACTTTCTGGTTACAGGTTTAGGGACCTTCCATACTAGCCAGAATAATCATTGCTAGACTAGCTTAGGAGGGTGCATGCACTAGCAAGCCACAGGGTGAATCTTAGGGTTAGAAGTTGTGATTTCAAAGTTACTTGCACACGTCCTGCAGTTAAAATAGCAAGGTGCACAACAGCCTCACACCAGCGATGCTAGTGTTCACACCAGGTTTCCTGGAATCTGGTTCCTGAGGCACAGCCACATAGAGCAGCTTCCTGCTCCTTCTCCTTCCCCTGAGCTGAATTTTCTCATCTTAACAACTTGCTTACCTAGAGCCACAGTATCTGATGGGCTTTTCTGGCCAATCAGGTTGATCTTACTTTTTTTGGTCAGTTCTCACCCATAGTCTCCAAGTCCCTAAAATGACAAAAAGGTGTCCCACCTTTACCCAGAAGCTACCACAAGTCTTCCATTTCTCCAAACCTATTAGTTAAGAATAGACAAGGCAATGAGAATCATAAGCAAAAGCTAATATACACAATAGTACTCAATAGTCACCAAAAGAACAAACTAACAAGTAGTTCTCAGGTAAAAGTTTAGGAAAATTCATACATTTAAATACGGAAATAATATTTTCCTTGGATCTTGAGCAAGATCAAAGTTACAATAAATAACCGGTAGAAAAATATGGGGGAGGAAAAGAGTGAAAGAATATATGTATAAATCTGTATTTATTTAAATGTGTTTATGATGCTCAGAGGCTTACAGAATGATTAGGGCTATAGTTAGGATGGATCATATATCTGGGTTTACCAGGGACAGTTGTGGATGTTGCCTATTCCTGGTGTAATTACAAATAGCATCCTACTCTTAAAAGTGTATCAATCTGGATAATAAAGCTCATGATTATTCTATCTATAGTTAGATAAGTCATCATGGTGAAGATGAATTATAAAAAAAAAAAAACAACAAAAATTTTTAAAAGTCAACTTGTAGAAAGCAATGAGTCAGCATTGGACTGTGAAATTAGGAGACCAGGATTTGAGGTTGAGTCTGCAGAGCTTTGCGTGGGTGAAAATGAATATATTCGCTTTTGTGGAGCACAGTGTTTGACTTTAAATGTTACAGAAAATGAGATCAACTAAGCAGAGAGAATCCTAGTGATTAAGAATTTTGAAGCCCATAATTTAGAATTCTAATTAGACTTTAGCCAGCAGTTATTTTCCTTCTCAGAAGAGGAGCTTTTCTCCAATTGATATGGAAGAAGTCTTGATTCTTGTTGCTTCAGAAAGTCTCATAGTCTCAGTGATATATGGACCATGCTGATGCCCATGCAAATTATGAGGAGTCAAAAGGTAAGAAATCAAAATCTAAACTATAGACACTGAGGGTAAGACAAAAGCGGCATGTCCTCTCAAGTGATAGACACACACTCCATGTACTTCCGAAGTTATAAAGAAAGAGAACATCATTCTAATTACTAATTAGTAATATGCATCAAGATTTTTAATTCCAGTGAACTCTATTTCTTTATTGACTTTTCTCCTACTTATCTCTCAGTGAAAGAGATAAAAGCAAAATTTTAAGCCAAGAGTAAAACACATCTTAGGTTATTTATTTATTTATTTATTATACCCACAAGTCTTACAAGTTCTAATGAACAACAAAAAAGTCAGAATTGCACTGCCCTATGCCCTTGACTAAATACATTATATCTTCCAGAGCCCTTCAGATCAGTGCCTATTGCCTGGTTCTAAGTTCCCAAGGAATCCTGTAATGACTAATACATGACTGTAGGTCACATGAAAAATCACATTGTGTCCTGCTGTACCTCAGATCTGAACAGTGCAGCCCACTAATGAGCCAGTTGGGCTCCTATGTTGCTTTTCATCCCCTTTTTAAGCTAATTATGTTGGGTGTGGTGACCATTTTCCGAGTTGATTTCAGATCCAACCTCCTCCCTTGCACTTTTCTGTCTGATATCACAGAAGAGGGTGTGGGGGTGTGGGGTGGGGTGGGAGGGTAGGGCTGACTCTGCAAAGCATAATCCCCAGGCTCCTCTGGGAACTAATCTCTGGTTGGATCAAAGACAGACCGGAGAGCAGGGGGAAGGGAGAAGCCAGGGGTAAGTCCCCCTCCCACCTCTGCCTCAGAGACGTGCCATTGGCAGTGGCTCAGTCTCCATGTGGTTCCACCTTCCACAGAAGGCCTATTTTATCTCCCTCCTAACTCTTGCCTGGACAATTCCATGGTAGTTCTAATACTTTCTGAGCAGTTCCAATTGCCCACTTTTGCTAACAGCACCCATACTTGGTTACAGGCCTGGGAAAATCTCAAGGCCATTTCTAGTTTACCTTGTTGTCCCTGTTCTTGAATTTCCTCTCCTCTAATGCCCTTGTGACATGGACCTCTACCCATCTATAAGAACTCTCTCTAACGACACAGCTTGAATGGACTTTCTTTCCCCAGCACCTTTCTTTTAAAAGAATGCCCTTGCTTAATGATGTAGACAGAAGTTTAGAAACAAAACTAACTTTAGAATAAAGTGTTTATTATGTCCATTATCAGAGTGACTGCATTCTGACTTTTATAGAAGTTTCCCAGTTTATGCTTGCTGTTCCAGCCAATTTATGAAAAACAACCCCTTTTAATCCAAAGTGTTTCAGTTCACAGATTATATGGTCATTCTAACAATTGGCACCCTGAATTTATCACAATTTTCAAGACCTTAAAGATGACAACATGAAACATTGAATTCAGTACACTTCCTATTATGTGACAAGCCCCAGTTCTTTCCCAATTTATGGGTATTGAGTTTTCATCTTACCCCAGAGACTCTAGAGTATGACTGGATTGTTTTCACAGTGTGCAAATAGTTAAAAAGTTCTGGAAATATACATGAGCAATACTCACTTAGTGACTGGAAAGTTAGGATCTATATTGATTATAAACAAAAACACTAAAATGTATATAATGTATATAAATGGCTAATTAAACCCATGTATTTTACAAGAGTAATGTCCAAAGCAGTAGCATAAACATTTGGGTGGTACCTTTATATTTATTTATCCATTTAGCAATAACTTTTAGGTGTTTACTTTGTACTAGTCTGTGGACTCAGTGATGGAGAAATAGTGAGGGGAAAAAACAGAAAAAAGATTTATTTACCTTCAGTGGTGTTCCATTGTTAACAGCACAGAGAATTAGCACCATGCCTTTTGGGCAAATGGCATAGAAATTCGTATCAAGAGCATATATGTCCATATCTCTTAGCTTATTAATATTCCTCAAAAATTAATTATAATGAAAGAAAGACAATTATAAATATACAAAGCCCAATACACAAAATATTACTTGCAATAGTGTTTATAATACAAAAATTAAGCAACTTATGGAATATTAAGTAATATTAAGTATTAAGTATTAAGTTAATAATTAATACTAAGTAAGTATTAAGTAATACACATAATTGCATGTTTGCTATAGTACAATTACCTTAAAAACTAGAATGTAAGAGTACAGAAGTAAATGCAATTTTTTTGGTTCAGTGATTTTATAGATTTTTCTCTATCTTAAAAACTTCCTGTAATGCCATTTTCTCCAGTTAACTCCATTTTAAAATAAAAATAAAAATAACAAAGAATTCACATTGGCCTAACAAATAATTAAGAATGTAAGACATTAAAGTTTGAAGTTACTTTCTGTAAGATGAAAAATTAAGCACTTGTGAAATGACTATTTCTCTGCTTCTTTCTATACATAATAATGAGGTAAAACCTCAGTGTGTTGACAAAGACCATAGGCTGAGTCACAGGCTAGGAATTTTGTCACTTTTCTGCCAACAGCTAATTTTGACTAAAATTTCTTGAGTGGTTTCTCATCTGTAAACTGATGAATCTGAACTTAAGTAACTACTGGTCTATAAACTTTTTTAAAAAGAATGAAAATTTTTAATCTATGAACTCTGTTATCACTAACAACTGTTACTAATTACACTGCCATTGTACATTACATTTGTAAACCTGCATTTATCATTTTATGTTTACAGTATATTTTTACAGATCACTGATAAATCCGAGAATATACAGTTTTAATATAAGTGCTATAAAAATGATAGATAGTATCATCCTCAGCTTAGAAAAAAATAGCTATATTGTCTGCCTTCTTATTGTATGCGTACTGGTATATCAGGAAGCTGTTATGCAAAAAAGTCTCACATGCCTTGTGACATTCTCACTCTTTACTAAATGAAACAAAAGATAAAAAGCCCCCTGGGTAGAATGTCCCTAATGAACAGAGTTGACATTAAAATGTGACAGGCTGACAGAGAGAATGATCTGAAGAACTCAAACATTCTTATTGCATGTGTATGAATAATCAAAAGATGGGAGACAGGCAAAATTGCTATCTTAAGTTATTTTGTCATTGTAATATACATTTTAATTGACACAAAAGTTGTTTAAAAATTCACTTTTGAAGACTGTTGAGTTCACAATAATGCATTCATGTGGAAGGTACATGATAGCTTAAGTGAAAGCAGTGTCTAAGCCATATACATATTTTCTATGTGTACATAGCATGTCCTCAATGCATCTTTATTTAATGAAAAATTACCAACTAATACTGAGATGTAAGTTCCATGGGAGCAGGGATTTTTTTTTTTTGGTCTCTTCTGCTGACTGATGTATACTAAGCTCCTAGAAGAGTGATTGGCACATAATAGGTGTCAATAAATATCTGTTGAAACAATAGATGAACCAGAGGAAAAAAAAATACCCATTTTCCCACTTACTTGTTGAGTAATATTATTGCTAAAATGCCTTTTTCAAAAAATGTAGTGGTTAGGGGGACCTGGCTCGGTCAACCTGTTAAGCATCCAAATCTTTATTTTGGCTCAGGTCAGGATCTCCAGGTTGTAAGATAGAGTCCCACATTGGGCTCTGCACTGGGCATGGAGCCTACTCAGGATTCTCTCTCTAACTGCCCCTCCCATCTCTTAAAAAAGTTAAAAATATAAATAAATAGTGTTTAGAAAGAAGCTTAGCCATTTAGCTGGGGGAATAACAAAAATGTATGGTGAATGCAAAAGTAGATGAACACAGGCCTATGAGCTACCTTCGATCTTTAGCATGAGTTGTTAGATTACTGGATATGTAAATGTTTTCAATAAGTTCTTTATAAAATGGAGTGATAAAGATATTAGCAAGTAATGCAGCTATCTGATTATGTTTACTGGTTATTTATTGGTGAATATCCAAAAGTTGGTGGCTTAAACAACAATGAACTTTAATAGCTCTTCTGGTTTCTCTGAGTCATATATATGGGGATAGCTTGGCTGGGCAGTGCTGACTCAGTGTCAGCCCAGGTGTCAACAAGAGCAACTGTCATCCAACAGCTTGTTTAGGGTTTTAGGATCTACTTTAAAGGTGGCTTACTCTCATGACTGACCAGCAAGAGATCTTAGAGTCTCCACATCTGGGCTTTCCCAGGGCTTCTGAGGAAGCCTCACAACATGGGAGCTTGCTTCCCCCAGAATAAGTGATAAAGAAAGCTGAACAAAGAATTCACAGTGTCTTTTGTGACTTAGCCTCAGAAATAACACACTGTCAGATTCATGGTATTCTATTCCTTTGAAGAGAGTCACTAAATACAGCCTGCATTCAGAAAGGGGAGGAAAAAAAAAGAAGAGAAAAGAAAAGCGAGGACTTTGGCTGCCTTTTTTGGAGGGAGGAATATCAAATTTGTGAACATATTTTAAAATCACAAAAATGGGAACAACTGTTTAGCTGATTTTTACGTAAGCTCTTATCCATTGCTATAGCCATTGAGAGAAGTAAATGAGGTTGTAAGATTTTCAATTCTATAATTAAATGAGTCGTATAATCCTCCAAGTAGATATTCCTGCACACTAAGGATTTTTCCAAAAAAAACTAGTCAAATTATTATCACTATTTTCCATTTCATTTTGTCTGTGAGTAAACATTATATGTATAGGGAAACTTGACTAGCAGTGGGTCTAGTATTTATTGTGGTTGATTATTGCAGGTATCCATTAAAACCTCCTGGGGACACTTATTAAAAATGTAGATCCTTGAGTTCCATTCCACTTGACTAAATTAGAATCCTGTGTATGAGATGTTGGAACCTTCATTTTTAACAAGCTCCTAAGGGCAATTTTGACTGAGGTGGTCTACAAACTCTAATCTAGTAAGCTCAGGTAGAAAGAACTGGTAAAACAGGGCATCAGTTGTAGTGTGAACATGTTAGGAAAGATGTCTGGATATAAAGCCTCATGTCAGGAGCTGGTTAATGGAAATACGATTGCAAATGTTTTTTTTTTTTGTTTTTTTCAATCATATGAACTAAAGCATCAAATAGAACTTCTGGAGGAAAAAATCATAATGTTTTTCACAACTCAGCTGTAGGCTAGAAACCAAGCAGGAAATATTGATAGGCTTAAATCATTACAGAGACCTAAGAAAGTTTTAAAATGAAAAATTACATCATTTAAAATTGGGCTTCTGAGTCACAAAGCAGGAAAGGCAAAGAAATCAAGCATCACTCAACACCCGTTAAAAGGGATGTTATGAAAATGTTGCTTCATAACAACAAAAGGAATGAGGAGCCCCAACAGTGACTCTTTCCAGACAACAGTAATGTTTGCAATTATCTTCTTCTGAAAATAAAGAAATAAACCATTGTTTAATATTTATAGAATGTCAGAAAATAATTAAATGAGCAGCTCTAACTTTATTAAATTTTAATTGCATCAAAGCAATTTTCAATGCACATAATTTCACATTACTTTTTAAGTAAATTTGGAGCTTTGTGAACAATGGCCTACAGCTGTATCTTTCTCCATTCATTTGCAATACTGGAGAAACAAGAAACAATAGATGTCAAGCATGTAAAGGAATGACACATTTTTAACAGATACCTTCTGAACACATACATACAAGAAATAATTGCAGATACTCCTTTTTTTCAGATCATAGACTTTCTGCAGATACCACTCATACACTTAAGGGTTACCCTCAAGATTAGTTAATAAATTATGCACAAAAGAAGACAATTTTGGGGTGCCTGGGTGTAAGCATCCAACTCCAGATTTCAGCTCAGGTCGTGATCTCAGGGTCCTGAGATGAAGCCTTGAGTTGGGCTCTGCTTTCAGCAGGGAGTGTGCTTCAGATTCTCTCTCCCTCTCCCTCTGCCCTTCCCACTCATGCATACTCTCACTCTCTCTCTCTCTCTCTCTCTCTCTCTCAAATAAATCTTCAAAAAAAAGGAAAGAAAAGAAAACAATATTATCTGTACAGCTTATAAAGGGTACAAATATGAGTTCTAAATACAATGGCTAGTGAGTGTCAGGGCTAGAATCTGAATCATGTATTCTGAGCCAAAATCTGTCATAGCACACTTCCTCCTCAATGTGATCCTTACATGTTACTTTTGACCACAAAAGTTTATTCATTTGAATTCCCACATTTTCACCAAATCTTCTGTGAAGGTTTTATTTTTCCCTTGAATTTGTTTCTTCTTAGCTATAATTTTAAATCTTCCTTCCAATGTAAATAGCTTCTCACACCAGAATATGTGTACAGCTGCACAAAAGAAAATGTATGTGGTGGTGGTCATGATATGAATCGATTGTTAATCACAGATACGTTCTTGAAGCACATGTTCTATATATGAATTTAGGAGTGGAAGTGTAATGGGAACTAAAACTGTGTACAGATAATTAGAGTTTATGACATGCTTTTACATATATACTATACTATATAAGATACACATATGTATATATTCATTAAAACTTACATTTAGCTATGTAATAGGGTATACCTTATTAACTAAAGAACAAGGACAAAACAAGTTACATGATTTGATTAAAATTACAATATTGACCAAACACTCTGTCTGATGCAGCTCACACCTAAGAAACTGGAAGTCTTATTTTCACCTTTCACATGAGAAGGACCTCATCTTGTTTATCACCATCATCCTAAGAAAGAAAACATTTTCTTACTCTCTAACACCTCCTGGCTATATATAACAATAAAAGAAAGAAGAAAAAGAAACTAATTAGCAACAGGTGAATAATTAAGTAGCTGTTTAAATTTTAATAAGTGAAAAAAAAATTATTTTTAGGTTACATATTGCTACATGAAGACCCCCAAACCTAGCCATTTTAGTATATCCAACAAGTTTGTGAGTCAAGTATTTAGTCAGGGCTCAGCTAGGTGACTCTTTTGGCTCCATGTAGTATCACTTACAGAAGTCACTCTGGTGTTTTGCTACCTATTTTCTCTAATTCAATGGGTTTCAAATGGATAAACCAGTCTGGAGAATCCAAGACAGCTTTTGTCACATGCCCCTTGCCTTGGCTGGAAGGCTGTTCTCATCTGGGACTGTTCCCCAAAGCACTTACTCCAGGCTGCTGGACTTCTTCCACAGTGTCTCAGAGCTCCCAGAGATTCTATTTCTTCCAGTTTCTTAAGGCCTGGAACTAGAAGCTGGCACGGTATGTCTCTGCCATTTTCTATGAGGCATAGCAGTCAAGGAGCCCTCCACGATTCAAGGGGGAGGAGTAGGGATCACAGACTCAATCTCTAAATAAAGACAGTGTCAAGAATTTGCAGCCATCTTTAATCTGCCATAATTACCCAGGGCTCTTTCAGTTGTAAATGACAGAAAACAAAATTTAAACTGAATTAAACAATAAGGAGAAATTGTTGGTTACATAATTGAAAAATCCATGGGCTTTGGATGTGGCTTGATCTAAGTAAGGGCTTGATCTCTGTATCTAGGACCTGCTCATTTTCCAACTGCTGGCTCTGTGTTAGCAATAGTCTATGCAATATTTGGTAACACCATCACTGCCCACAACTTTAGATCATACTCTCAGGTCCAAATCCTGTTATTTATATAGGGTTTCTTTCCAGTCTCATACACACAGACAAAATACTGGGATATCTCTTGGTATGCCCAATTGAGTTGTTTGGGACACGTGTGCATTCCTAAACCAATCACTGTGAGTAGGGGACCCATAAACTCCGATTTGCTTGATCTCAGTAATCCATGACCACTCCTCAAGCCAGGAGTTAAGTTAGCTCCAGTGAGGAACATCAGTGGGGGGATGGAGAAAAGAACAGATCTCTAGAACCAAGTCAGTTTACTGTTCTTAGAAGAATGAAGGATATGGAGGCACAGAAACAGCAATTGTTCATCACATAATTACATCTGCATACATGATAAGCAAATGTGTGTGTGCATTCAAAAGTTTTTAAAACACAGAAAAAAACAGCAGCCAGACACAAGACATGCACAACAGACATGGAATAAGAAAATCTCGCTCTTACTCAATTCAAACTTCAGAGATCACTAGTACTAGTAATGCCACCTCCCAGAGTCTGGCTACTGTCACTTTCTGGAAATTACTGCTACCATGAGATTGGATTGTCTTTGATCTCCAACGCTGGCAGGAAAATATTAGAGTGCCTCATGCTCCTTGGTGTGGGGGGAGGGGGGTACTCTACCTGTTTCTATTTGCTACCCACTCTGCCTGGCAGTTATTTCTATACCAGACTTGTGCCTCCCCCATGACCCACATCCAGGATTCCTCTTTTTTTTTTTTTTGAAGATTTTATTTATTTATTTCATAGAGAGAGTCAGTGAGAGAGGGAACACAAGCAGGGGAAGGAGAGGGAGAAGCAGGCTCCCCACAGAGCAGGGAGTCCGATGTGGAGCTCAATCTCAGGACCCTGGGACCATGACCTGAGCCGAAAGCAGATGCTTAATGACTGAACCACCCAGGCACCTCCAGGATTCCTACTTTTTATTACCATGCTTTGCTCTGTAGGTGGTAGCCTTGAATACATTAGAACCCAGCTGGATTGTATTCATATCAGAATTTTCACATAAAAAACAGTCTTTACCATCAAATGAATTGTCCTGGGGGACTATGCACCCACTCCAACGATGTTACATTGATAAAAACTTTTTGTAAGTCCTCATTTGAAATGGTTCTTCTAGTATACTGCACATCTTCTGAACATCTTCAGTAAAGGGAATTGTTGACTATTTTGAAATAGCAAAATTCATTGATAACCATATTGCAAAGCTGCCTTGTGATCAATATCCAAAAAACTTTGTCCTTCAGGACTACATAATATTATGGTGAGTTCTTTAATTTAGTCATTAAACTTAATTCATGTTATTTGTATATATATATGGATAAATATTAATCTGGGTATACTAAATAATTTTTATTATTTTCCTAATTATCTATTTCCTCTAAGTGACAAAGTCCAATGTTAAAGTTTGCTTTAGAACCGTATAAGGAGCACATTAAAAGTTTAAATCCTAACACTTTCATCCCAAAAACTCTGATCTGAAAATTCTTAGGCATGGATCATAGTATACTTCTTTGTTTGGTGTTTCTTTTATAAAAACTTCCTTTAGTTATTTTTAAAATAATGCATACTTGTTTAAAGAAAAATTTAGAACTCTAAATAGTCATAAAGAACAGGCTAATTTATGCCCCTGTATTCTTCCTTTTCCACACCTATTAGGTAACAATCTGATATGAATCTCTCTGATTTCCTTTACGGTCAAATAAACATATTTATATGTTTTATTTTTTGTTTTATAATAACATTATATAGTATACATTCTGCAACTTGCTTTTCATTTAATAGTGGATTAAGAAATAAAATCTATATTTAGATCAAATTCATAATTTAAATTGTAGAATATTTCATACCCTAGACATATTTCATGTAATATATCATACATGATATATTACAATATATAAAATCCTTTCACATTGAGGTCTGTTTAAGTATTGCTTATACATACGTTCTCTTTGTCCTGCTTTGAATGGTCCCAGATGTGAAATCTAAGAGAATTTTTTAGGTGACTTCCAAGTCTAGTATATCCTTGGACACAATGTACTTTATTGATAATTATAGAAATAGATAAAGAACTGAGTTTATATAACAGCAACACAAATAACTTTAGCAGAAACGTTAGTCATCATCATTTTTATATTGTCTCCTATTCCTACTAAGGAAAATAATGTATTCTGTATGCAATATCTTCATCTGCTGGTGTTTGAAAATGTGATTACTAATCAATGCTATTTGACTTTTAAATTTGAATAGAAATCTCCAAGTTACTTTTTAAATGTTGCATCAATTCACACTTCATAAGCGATGTAAGATGGTGCCCATTTCCTTGCATCATTACTAGTACTAGATATTATTATTTTCATAATTTTTCTAAATCTGATGAGACAATTATGGTAACTCTTTGCTGATTTAATTTACAAAACATAGGACACAAATGGTTATTTTCTCTGAAATACAAAACCTCCTACAAAATAATAACAAAAGAAAACACCCCAGTAGGAAAATGTGCAAGGCTTATGAAAAGGTAATTCAAAAAAAGGAAATCCCACAGGCCAATAATCAGATTTTAAAATGTTCAGCCTCTTGAGAAGTAGAAGAAATGTCTCCCCTATTAGGATATAATCTCCATGAGGAACTTACTTGCTTACTTGTATAGTACATTCCTGACAACTACAACATCTGGCACATGATCCCTGCTCAGTAAACATATGGAGAATATTTGGTGACTGTATAGTGAGACTAACAATAATGAAAAAAAAAAAAAAGAATATCCTTAAAGAAAAGAAAAAAAAAAAAAAAAAAAGAATGATCCCAAACTCACTTCTGTCGGATTTACCCCAGGAAGAAAGTAAAAAGTAGGATTAAAAAAAAAAAAGTTAATAATTAGGTACTAATTGAAAACTCTGGCCAATTGTTAACCTTTTAAACACAGGAAAATCTGTAGAAATTCTGTACAATTTTTGTGTGGTATAGTGGAAGAATATTCTCTAGATTCGGGCACTTAAGGAGTCTTCAGTGAAATAGCCAATTCCTCATGCGCTAAACACTACTTACCACCCTAAAGTTCTATCCATGTAAATAGAAACCCAACTCATTTTCCCATTCCTTCACTCTGTTCTTCTCAATTGAAATATAGTTGGCATACAATGTTGCATTCGTTTCAGGTATATAACCTAGGGATTTGACAATTTTGTATGTTATATATTGTGTTCACCACAAACCTAGTTACCATCTGTCACCATACAACACTGTTACAATGCCATGGATTATATTCCCTTGATTTTGCATTCCATCTTCTGTCTGTTCTCAGCTCTACCAGCTCAGTTTATCGAAAAGTCCTCATTCATTTTCTCTTATTAGTAATGACCAAATGAGAACTATTGGACATTTGAAGAATTCTTACAACCCAGGTAAGGAAACCAAGATAAAAAGAAAATGGACCCTAGAAGATACTAAGATAATGCAGGGAGCCAGAAAAACTCAACGAAGGAAATAAAAAAGGGAAGGAAGGAAAGAAAAGAAAGAGGGAGGGAGCAAGCCTAAATAGCATCTTCAAGGACATCCATTATTACACTCACAAGATGGGAATCAGATACTGTTAAAAAGTAACACTGAAAACGTGAGAACTAAATCCTAGTGCGGTACTATGTTAAAATACAAAATTAAAGCTGAAAATTCAAGAAAAAGATGTATTAAGAAAAGAAATAGTAACATAATCATTTTTTAAATATTAAAAATATAAGAGATATATATACAGTTAAAAGTAGTTGTCTTGGTGGAGTGAAAAAAATGTGGAGCAGTGGTATCAAATTATTTTTTTAATTTTAATTCTTTGCACACATGTATGAGCAAATTTAAAACACTTAAATGAGAAGGAGGAGGAGTCAAGATGGCGGAGAAGTAGCAGCCTGAGACTACATCAGGTAGCAGGACATCAGCTCGATAGCTTATCTAAACATTGCAAACACCTACAAATCCAACGGGAGAGCGAAGAGAAGAAGAACAGCAACTCTAGAAACAGAAAATCAACCACTTTCTGAAAGGTAGGACTGGAGGAGAAGTGAATCTAAAACGACGGGAAGATAGACCGCGGGGGGAGGGGCCGGCTCCCGGCAAGCGGCGGAGCAACGGAGCACAAAATCAGGACTTTTAAAAGTCTGTTCCACTGAGGGACATTGCTCCAGAGGCTAAACCAGGGTGAAGCCCATGCGGGGTCAGTGTGGCCCCAGGCCCCGCAGGGTCACAGAAGGATCGGGGGGGTCAGAGTGTCGGAGAGCTCGCAGGTATTAGAATGGAGAAGCCGGCTGCAGAGACAGAGCCGAGGACTGAACTCTCAGCTCGGGGTTACCTTGAACTGGTCGTGGGCTGGGTGAGCTCGGAGCGCGGCTAGAGGCTGGGGATATGGGAGTGATTGGGTGCTGTCCTCTGGGGGCGCACTGAGGAGTGGGGCCCCAGGCTCTCGGCTCCTCCGGGCCGGAGACTGGGAGGCCACCATTTTCATTCCTGTGTTCCGGAACTCTACGGAAAGTGTTCAGGGAACAGAAGCTCCCAAAAGCAAACCCGAGCCGATTACTTAGTCCGGCCGCCGGTAAGGGCGGTGCAATCCCGCCTCGGGCAAAGACACTTGAGAGTCACTACAACAGGCCCCTCCCCAAGAAGATCAACAAAATATCCAGCCAGGACGAAGTTCATCTATCAGGGAGAAAGCAGATTCAATTCCTAAGACAGCAGAGCAATTCCAGAGGAGGAGAAAGCAAAGCACGGAACTCATGGCTTTCTCCCCATGATTCTTTAGTCTTGCGGCTACTTCAATTTTTTTTTCTTTTTTCAATTTTTTTTTCTTTTTTCTTTTTTCTTCTTCTGCTAAATTTTTTAAAACTTTTACCCTTTTCTTTTTTAACGTTTTTTGACTAGTTCATCTAAATATATATATTTCTTCTTTCTTTTTTATATTTTTTTATTTGTTTTATTTTTTAAATTTTTTTCTTTTTTTTTCCTTTCTTTTTTTCTTTTTTTTTTCAGAACCTGTTTTTATCCCCTATCTCCCCCCCACACTTAGGGGTCTCTTCTGATTTGGTTACAGCGCATTTTTCTGGGGTCTTTGCCACCCTTTTAGTAGTTTATTTGCTCCTTCATATCCTCTTATCTGGACAAAATGACAAGGCGGAAAAAATCACCACAAACAAAAGAACAAGAGACAGTACCGAAGGCTAGGGACCTAATCAACACAGACATTGGTAATATGTCAGATCAAGAATTCAGAATGACGATTCTGAACATTCTAGCCAGGCTCGAAAAAGGCATGGAAGATATTAGAGAAACCCTCTCTGGAGATATTAAAGCCCTTTCTGGAGAAATTAAAGAACTAAAATCTAACCAAGTTGAAATCAAAAAAGCTATTAATGAGGTGCAATCAAAAATGGAGTCTCTCACTGCAAGGATAAATGAGGCAGAAGAAAGAATTAGTGATATAGAAGACCAAATGACAGAGAATAAGGAAGCCGAGCAAGAGAGGGACAAACAGCGACTGGACCATGAGGGGAGAATTCGAGAGATAAGTGACACCATAAGATGAAACAACATTAGAATAATTGGGATTCCAGAAGAAGAAGAAACAGAGAGGGGAGCAGAAGGTCTATTGGAGAGAATCATTGGAGAGAATTTCCCTAATATGGCAAAGGGAACAAGCATCAAAATCCAGGAGATGCAGAGAACCCCCCTCAAAGTCAACAAGAATAGGTCCACACCCCGTCACCTAATAGTAAAATTGACAAGTCTTAGTGACAAAGAGAAAATCCTGAAAGCAGCCCGAGAAAAGAAGTCTGTAACATACAATGGTAAAAATATTAGATTGGCGGCAGACTTATCCACAGAGACCTGGCAGGCCAGAAAGAGCTGGCATGATATATTCAGAGCACTCAACGAGAAAAACATGCAGCCAAGAATACTCTATCCAGCTAGGCTATCATTGAAAATAGAAGGAGAGATCAAAAGCTTCCAGGACAAACAAAAACTGAAAGAATTTGCAAACACCAAACCAGCTCTACAGGAAATATTGAAAGGGGTCCTCTAAGCAAAGAGAGAGCCTAAAAGTAGTAGATCAGAAAGGTACAGAGACAATATACAGTAACAGTCACCTTACAGGCTAATAATGGCACTAAATTCATATCTCTCAATAGTTACCCTGAATGTTAATGGGCTAAATGCCCCAATCAAAAGACACAGGGTATCAGAATGGATAAAAAAACAAAACCCATCAGTATGTTGCCTACAAGAAACTCATTTTAGACGCAAAGACACCTCCAGATTTAAAGTGAGGGGGTGGAAAACAATTTACCATGCTAATGGGCATCAGAAGAAAGCTGGGGTGGCAATCCTTATATCAGATCAATTAGATTTCAAGCCAAAGACTATAATAAGAGATGAGGAAGGACACTATATCCTACTCAAAGGGTCTGTCCAACAAGAAGATCTAACAATTTTAAATATCTATGCCCCTAACGTGGGAGCAGCCAACTATATCAACCAATTAATAACAAAATCAAAGAAACACATCAATAATAATACAATAATAGTAGGGGACTTGAACACTCCCCTCACTGAAATGGACAGATCATCCAAGCAAAAGATCAACAAGGAAATAAAGGCCTTAAATGACACACTGGACCAGATGGACATCACAGATATATTCAGAACATTTCATCCCAAAGCAACAGAATACACATTCTTCTCTAGTGCACATGGAACCTTCTCCAGAATAGATCACATCCTGGGTCACAAATCAGGTCTCAACCGGTATCAAAAGATTAGGATTATTCCCTGCATATTTTCAGACCACAATGCTCTGAAGCTAGAACTCAATCACAAGAGGAAAGCTGGAAAGAACCCAAATACATGGAGACTAAACAGCATCCTTCTAAAGAATGAATGGGTTAACCAGGAAATTAAAGAAGAATTGAAAAAATTCATGGAAACAAATGATAATGAAAACACAACAGTTCAAAATCTGTGGGACACAGCAAAGGCAGTCCTGAGAGGAAAATATATAGCGGTACAAGCCTTTCTCAAGAAACAAGAAAGGTCTCAAGTACACAACCTAACCCTACACGTAAAGGAGCTGGAGAAAGAACAAGAAAGAAACCCTAAACCCAGCAGGAGAAGAGAAATCGTAAAGATCAGAGCAGAAATCAATGAAATAGAAACCAAAAAAACAATAGAAAAAAATCAATGAAACTAGGAGCTGGTTCTTTGAAAGAATCAATAAGATTGATAAACCCCTGGCCAGACTCATCAAAAAGAAAAGAGAAAGGACCCAAATCAATAAAATCATGAATGAAAGAGGAGAGATCACAACTAACACCAAAGAAATACAGACAATTATAAGAACATACTATGAGCAACTTTATGCCAACAAATTTGACAATCTGGAAGAAATGGATGCATTCCTAGAGACATATAAACTACCACAACTGAACCAGGAAGAAATAGAAAACCTGAACAGGCCCATAACCAGTAAGGAGATTGAAACAGTCATCAAAAATCTCCAAACAAACAAAAGCCCAGGGCCAGACGGCTTCCCAGGGGAATTCTACCAAACATTTAAAGAAGAACTAATTCCTATTCTCCTGAAACTGTTCCAAAAAATAGAAATGGAAGGAAAACTTCCAAACTCATTTTATGAGGCCAGCATCACCTTGATCCCAAAACCAGACAAGGATCCCACCAAAAAAGAGAACTACAGACCAATATCCTTGATGAACACAGACGCAAAAATTCTCACCAAAATACTAGCCAATAGGATTCAACAGTACATTAAAAGGATTATTCACCACGATCAAGTGGGATTTATTCCAGGGCTGCAGGGTTGGTTCAACATCCGCAAATCAATCAATGTGATAGAACACATTAATAAAAGAAAGAACAAGAACCATATGATACTCTCAATAGATGCTGAAAAAGCATTTGACAAAGTACAACATCCCTTCCTGATCAAAACTCTTCAAAGTGTGGGGATAGAGGGCACATACCTCAATATTATCAAAGCCATCTATGAAAAACCCACCGCAAATATCATTCTCAATGGAGAAAAACTGAAAGCTTTTCCGCTAAGGTCAGGAACACGGCAGGGATGTCCATTATCACCACTGCTATTCAACATAGTACTAGAAGTCCTAGCCTCAGCAATCAGACAACAAAAAGAAATTAAAGGCATCCAAATTGGTAAAGAAGAAGTCAAACTATCACTCTTCGCAGATGATATGATACTATATGTGGAAAACCCAAAAGACTCCACTCCAAAACTGCTAGAACTTGTACAGGAATTCAGTAAAGTGTCAGGATATAAAATCAATGCACAGAAATCAGTTGCATTTCTGTACACCAACAACAAGACTGAAGAAAGAGAAATTAAGGAGTCAATCCCATTTACAATTGTACCCAAAACTATAAGATACCTAGGAATAAACCTAACCAAAGAGACGAAGAATCTATACACAGAAAATTATAAAGTACTCATGAAAGAAATTGAGGAAGACACAAAAAAATGGAAAAATGTTCCATGCTCCTGGATTGGAAGAATAAATATTGTGAAAATGTCTATGCTACCTAAAGCAATCTACACATTTAATGCAATCCCTATCAAAATACCATCCATTTTTTTCAAAGAAATGGAACAAATAATCCTAAAATTTATATGGAACCAGAAAAGACCTCGAATAGCCAAAGGAATATTGAAAAAGAAAGCCAAAGTTGGTGGCATCACAATTCCGGACTTCAAGCTCTATTACAAAGCTGTCATCATCAAGACAGCATGGTACTGGCACAAAAACAGACACATAGATCAGTGGAACAGAATAGAGAGCCCAGAAATCGACCCTCAACTCTATGGTCAACTAATCTTCAACAAAGCAGGAAAGAATGTCCAATGGAAAAAAGACAGCCTCTTCAATAAATGGTGCTGGGAAAATTGGACAGCCACATGCAGAAAAATGAAATTGGACCACTTCCTTACACCACACATGAAAATAGACTCCAAATGGATGAAGGACCTCAATGTGAGAAAGGAATCCATCAAAATCCTTGAGGAGAATGCAGGCAGCAACCTCTTCGACCTCAGCCGTAGCAACATCTTCCTAGGAACAACGGCAAAGGCAAGGGAAGCAAGGGCAAAAATGAACTCTTGGGATTTCATCAAGATCAAAAGCTTTTGCACAGCAAAGGAAACAGTTCACAAAACCAAAAGACAACTGAGAGAATGGGAGAAGACATATCAGATAAACGACAAATGACATATCAGATAAAGGGCTAGTATCCAAAATCTATAAGGAACTTAGCAAACTCAACACCCAAAGAACAAACAATCCAATCAAGAAATGGGCAGAGGACATGAACAGACATTTCTGCAAAGAAGACATCCAGATGGCCAACAGACACATGAAAAAGTGCTCCACGTCACTCGGCATCAGGGAAATACAAATCAAAACCACAATGAGATATCACCTCACACCAGTCAGAATGGCTAAAATTAACAAGTCAGGAAATGAGAGATGCTGGCGAGGATGTGGAGAAAGGGGAACCCTCCTCCACTGTTGGTGGGAATGCAAGCTGGTGCAACCACTCTGGAAAACAGCATGGAGGTTCCTCAAAATGTTGAAAATAGAACTACCCTATGGGGGCACCTGGGTGGCTCAGTGGGTTAAAGCCTCTGCTTTCGGCTCAGGTCATGATCCCAGGGTCCTGGGATCGAGCCCCACGTCGGGCTCTCTGCTCCGTGGAGAGCCTGCTTCTTCCTCTCTCTGCCTGCCTCTCTGCCTAGTTGTGATTTCTCTCTGTCGAATAAATAAAATATTAAAAAAAAAAAAAAAAAAGAACTACCCTATGACCCAGCAATTGCACTACTGGGTATTTACCCTAAAGATACAAACATAGTGATCCGAAAGGGCACGTGTACCCGAATGTTTATAGCAGCAATGTCTACAATAGCCAAACTATGGAAAGAACCTAGATGTCCATCAACAGATGAATGGATAAAGAAGATGTGGTATATATACACAATGGAATACTATGCAGCCATCAAAAGAAATGAAATCATGCCATTTGTGACGACGTGGATGGAACTAGAGCGTATCATGCTTAGTGAAATAAGTCAGTCGGAGAAAGACAACTATCATATGATCTCCCTGATATGAGGACATGGAGAAGCAACATGGGGGGGTAGGGGGATAGGAGAAGAATAAATGAAACAAGATGGGATTGGGAGGGAGACAAACCATAAATGACTCTTAATCTCACAAAACAAACTGGGGGTTGCTGGGGGGAGGTGGGATTGGGAGAGGGGGAGGGGGCTATGGACATTGGGGAGGGTAAGTGCTATCGTGAGTGCTGTGAAGTGTGTAAACCTGGCGATTCACAGACCTGTACCCCTGGGGATAAAAATACATTATATATTTATTAAAAAAAAAAAATTTGGAAGGGAAGGCGAACCATAAGAGACTATGGACTCTGAAAAACAACCTGAGGGTTTTGAAGGGTCAGGGGTGGGAGGTTGGGGGAACAGGTGGTGGGTAATGGGGAGGGCACGTTTTGCATGGAGCACTGGGTGTTGTGCAAAAAGAATGAATACTGTTACGCTGAAAAAATAAATAAAATGGAAAAAAAAAACACTTAAATGATAAAAGGATATCCCTTCATGGATTATGAAGGAGAAAAATAAGGATCTGAACTAAAGTAATAGCCACATCTCCACACTTTACTTTTTTAAACCTGTTTTTTTTTTTCAAAGATTTTATATATTTATTTGACAGAGACAGAGAAAGAGCATAAGCAGGTGGGAGGAGCAAGGGGAGAGGGAGAAGCAGGCTCCCCACTGAGCAGGGAGTCTGATGTGGGTGGGACTCAATCCTAGGATCCTGGGATCATGACCCAAACTGAAGGTAGATGCTTAACCAACTGAGCCACTCAGGCGTCTACATTTCTACACTTTAAAATATTTTTTGGAGTCAGATTGTGTAAGAACCATATCAAATAGTATGGGAAAAATCCCTTGTGACCAATTTCAGCCTTTGCCACTATTTTGCTGTCCGTCGGTCCACTGTTTCTTAGAATGATGATAAAGAAATCACGTGGAATGTGCTAGTTTAGTGATTAAAGCGTTGTGTGCACTGAATGGATATCCTAATTGAGGAAGTCAGAATGAAATTAAAATTCATTAGTAAACTACTCATTAGTCAAGTAACATCCCACAGGAGGGCAAAGACAGATTATAACCCATCTGCAAATCCCTGTTGCACAGATGTCACAGAGCAAGTTCAAGGTGAAATTTTGAATGATTATTGGATATTTTAACATAAAGCTGCTCAGATTTCCAAATTATGCAAGTCTATTTTGTGGGAGAGTTAATTCATTATGTCAAAGCTACAACCTTAATGCTTAAAAAGCAGCATATCAATAAGATGATATTTTACTTCTCTTATGCCAGAGTTGATTTCCAAGTTATCCAAGCAACTGGATAATGTGGAAGAAGGAAAATGTTGAGGGACAAATTTTACCAGCATGAACTATGGGAGCATAATGGAAATACATGTGTGTG